>NW_027070281.1:250855-255195 GCF_002906115.3 Quercus suber
AAAAAAAATGATATACTTGAAGAGGAAAGGACTAAAGGCATAAAACACACACATACATACACGCTTACAACTTGAAGAAAAAGGGTTATGCATGCAAATTCATACCTGAAGGATGCTAGTTCTTTATTTTGTTCTCTAAGAAGGTCCTCTTTAGCCCAGGCCTGCCCAGTCAACCCAATCAATATTAGTAATTTCAGAGTTTATCAAAATAGCTCATTCGTCAGCATAGAGAACATATCAAAAGTAAGCAAGCACTCAACAAACTGCTTCATTGTCCAATTTGATTGCATGCAGTTCCCTATCTTTCTCTTCCATCTTCCTTTCCAACTCATGTACAGCCTGCTCCCTTTCGCGGAGTTGCTCCTGCCCAAATAAAGCCACGTTTAGAAGCATGACATTTACTGGCCGTTAAAAGCATATTTTGGGAATCTGGTCTCAGAGATCAAAGCCTGTATCAGCATGTAATTTCAAAAGAACATATGATTTCTTTTAGCTTAAAAGAATCCCCATAATAATTCACACGAAAAACCAGTCATGCCAGCCTTATTTTCGGTCACGCCAGCTTTATTTTTTAGTTGCATTGACGTATGATGACATTAATTCCTGATGTTACTTTCTATAACTACTTAACAATAACAATTTCAATCAAGTTGCACTCCTATGGCAGACCTATTATAATCTAAATCCAATTATAAAGTCATACTTGAAGCTTCGCAGTGGCATTAGCATGCTCTTTGATCCGAGCATCAAAGGTGGTTTGCAATTCCACTATCTCAGATCTTGAAATTAGCTGGGCTTTAATTTCAATCTCCATCCGTTGCAACTCTTCTCTTTGTCTAGCAAGATTATGAAGTCTCTGTGGTAAAAGTTCATCATTTAAGCCACCATCCACTGTGATTGAACAGTAGCTGACATCAAGTGGCTCTCTGCCCTGCTGCACCTTGACAAAACAGCAAATTATCTTCATTGTCAATAATTCATAGACATTACAAGATATTTTTGATATCAGATTCCTTACCTCATATATGGTTCTCTCATCCAATTGCCCTAAGTGTTTGTTAGGCAACAACTTTTTCTTTTAACTTTTTAAATTATTTGCTTATATACAGATTTTTAAGATTCAATTTTTAACCAACTTTCAGCAAAAAGCTACATCCAAATGCACTAGTCTTCTTCCATTTGGTCCTTCCTACTCTCAACCTTGTTCCTCAAGTTTTCCAAACAGTCACCTTGTGCCCTTTTTGTGGTGCCATTTTAATATTTATTTGTAATTTACACCCTCCCTCTCCCCCCTCCCCCCCATCATAGCACAGGTGGTAACTAATGGGTAATCAAAATGAGAAAGTATGGATTATTTCCAAAGTACTTGAGTATTTATTTATTTATTTAATAAAATGGAAATATATAGATATGGAGCTCTTTTGTAAAAGTTAAAATTCAAATAAATACTTTCATTTTAAAATTCAATTCAAAGCATGAGTTTTTATACTCTAGAAATTTCTATATATGGAAATTGTATTAAACTCAGATAAGATTACAATGAGTGTTATTCATATTTTATACTCTGAACAGGAACTAACAAACTCTACTTGAAATGCTGCTGAGATTTAAGCATAACAAACTCTCTAAACTACCAATAGGCTTAAAGTTCCAATTTAAGCCTCAATTTTTATTTTTTATTTCTTGGTTGTGCAAATTTAATGAACCTTTCAATTAAATTTTCTGGGTACAAACAAACATCAATTAGAAGACATCTAAGACAATCCATAAGTAAGACGTTGTTTTCTTACGTGGAAAACTCATTAATGAGAAGACAAAGGCTAAATAACCATTTAATAAAAAACTTCAAGTATAAAATAATGAGCTTATAATAATTTTTTATAATGGAAGGAAAGTTTTGATTTACTATTTAATGTGTTTTGGTTTAAGGGGAGGAAAAAAGAGAGATTCAAAGTTCAAACTAATGACTTTGGTTTTATGAAGCATTCTCTTTAATCACTTGTGTTACTCAAAAAGAAAATAATTATAATAAGTCCAGAGCCACAGAAAAAAGAAAAAATATTGCCACTATCAGGTAATAAATTGTTATTAATAATTCGATAGATGAAAATGTAATATTAGTGGTGCGTGCAATCAAATAAAAATCAATAAAAAACTTAGCGATTTAAATATTGTATGTTAGATTGGATAAACTTGTCTTATTCTTGTTGGATATTTAGGTTGCTAAACACTTTGCCATGATTTCATCATAATGTATACTTTATTTATATTTAGAATTTCCCAATTCATTTTAATTAAAATAATATTGTCAATCTATTAATTAAAGTCTATGTCCCTGGCCCTTGAATGAGAAAGTATTTTTTTCTAGGAAAGACTATAAAGACTCCGGGAATTGACCAATGAAAATTGATAAAGATAAAGGCCCCCACAAAATGGAGGGAGGGTCCTACTTGCAAGACTTGATGATATGTCTAATGGCCAAAACAAAAAATTAGCTTCCGTTGATGTGACAATAAACATAAATTTTATTTTGGCCATTTGCTATGTTAGCAATTTATATTTAAGATATAACAACAAAAACTAAATTGACTCGACATTTTTTTTTTCATGTCAATGGACACGACACTGAAAGATTAGGAACCAAATTGATATAATTGAAATGTTAGAGACTAAATTAAAATATGGTTTAAAGGTTAGAGACCAAATATGTAGTTTACCGTTATTATTATTATTATTATGATTATTATTATTATAGAGAGTTTTAATCTATAGCATTCGCTCCTGATAATATATTTTTTATCATTAGACAAAGATATCAATCGGTTTTTGATGTAAACATGGACTGAACTCCAAATTTCTTATTTAACCATTAGAAACCCACTATTTATTTAGTTTTTGAATACAATGGAAGTATATAAATATGGAGCCCTTTTGTAAAAGTTAAAATAAACACTTTCATTTTAAAATTAAAAGTGTGAATTTTTTATCTTTTTTTCTTAGAATTAATATTGCATAGTCAAGTACTTTCAATTTCGAGTGTCTTTGTAGTCTTTCCTAGGAAAAACACTTTCTCATTAAGGGCCAGGGCCATAGTCTTTAATTAAAAGATTGACAATATTGTTTTAATTAAAATGAATTGGGGAATTCTAAATATAAATAAAGTATACATTATGATGAAATCATGGCTAAGTGTTTGGGAAAATGAAAGAGTTTTAGTGCGAAGAAGGAATTGGAAAAGTGATTACCTGGATGATGATGATGATGATGATGAGGATTTTGGTGTGATTGGGAGTGGCGGTGACTCCAGAGCTCTCCAGCCACTGAGTTTGAGAGCCATCTTGCACCTGAGCGGTAGAGACCTTGAACGAGTTGGGCTTCCAGATTTTGTTTATATACTTTATCGTTGTCAATTATTTGGGCCTTTGGGGATTCGGCTTGCTTTGTCAAGGGCCTAAAGGCCCATGGGCTGTGGCCATGAGACCCTTTTTCTTTTGGTGTAGTGATTTTTTTTTTTTCCTTTTTTTTTTTTTTTTGGTAATGGTTACAAACTTACAATGTGAAAGGTGGATTTAAGCTAAGACTTTTTTTTTTTCTTGAAGAAAAAAAAAAAAACCCTTAAGACTTTCTGTTAGAAACACCATAACATGAGGTTTTAGCAAGTTACATGCGCACCATAGTACAATACTTTATGATACAAATGTGCAAGAAATACTCGTCACAGTGCCAACTTTGTTTCTTTCAGTAGCAGTGTGTTCTCAAATAGTTTAAAATGAAGAACGCATTTCAAAATGAACCATATTTTGTATGGCAATAATCAACAAAACTATTATAACTGAAAACATTGGCACCCACAATGTCACCATTAAACAAGACCACACAAGTCTTAAGGACATAATGTTTAAAGCATACCTTATACAATACATAACCAGAAATTTTCAAAGACAAACCAAATATGCCCAAAGCAATTTCGCTGAAGAGAACAAATGTATTTCAAAGATTTACTCAACTAGACCCATTTTAATTGTTAATTCGAAAGATTATGTAGAAAATGAGAGAAATCAAGCTTGAGCTTTTTCAATTCTCCTTCAAAGTTTGAAGCGCTATTTGTCAGATTCCAATGAGAGAAAGATTGAGCGTGAAAGAGAGACATACTCATTTGATTTGAAAACTTATGAGGAGCGTGAAATACTCATTTGCCCTTCACTTCATGATTTTAAACAATAAAAATGGAATCATTTTGATTTGGATATAATTAAAACATAAATTTCCATATTTTGATTATATTTCTTTTACCGTGCAGTTTTTTTTTTTTTTTTTTTTTTTTGGGGGGGGTGGGGGGG
>NW_027070282.1:0-69869 GCF_002906115.3 Quercus suber
TGAGTGAAAAATCATATGAATCTATATCTTATGGGTGTGCCTGGTTTATGGATGGCTGGCTTAAAGGCTGCTTTGGGAAAGAGTATGTGACAATCACTATTGCGCACATTCACTGTTATATAGCCCATAAGGATTTTCTTTTTGTTCTCTGTGTGTGTGTGGTTAATTGGTGGAATAAAAATGTTGTCATAGAAAAAACAAAATGAAATTTCAAAATGGTGTAAGAAGTTCATTAAGGTTAAATATTGTTACACCCTATTGCACACACACTCAGCATACACTTCTTTGATTTCCACTGAAACATAATTTTATAATTAATTTTAACGAAAATCAAATGAGCTAATGTGTGTAATAAAGTGTGCAATAATTTAACGAAAATCAAAGAAGTTAGCGTGTGTAATAGAAGGTGTGACACTCATTAGTCTTGAAATAATATTTAGCACAAATATTTTATGTACTTGTTTTCCCTGCAGAAATCACATGGGATGAAAACCGATGTATTGTCTTTTAGGGATGGAACTTGTATAAATACTTTAGTACACGATTGATCCATCAAAATCATCGCATTCGTTGGGTACCACAAGTATTTAATGAAATGGTGTCCGTTGATTGGTTCGAAAACACAGCTTGGTGTCCGCAATTTGATTGGTTACGAAAACACAGCATTCTTATTGATTGTGCTGTAGTCCACAATTGTTGCTTCATGCTTTGCTTATATTACATGTTTCTGCCCTCTTGGACAAATTAGAGTAGAAAGCTCCAAACTACATAAAAGATGTTGACTTGGCATGTCAGAAAGCATAAATAACCGTTTGCATAAGTGGTTATTATTGTTGTTGTAAAAAATACTATATATTCAACATGTTTCAATTAATTTTACGCACGCTCTTGACAAACCGTTGGGTATCGTTGATGCTCTTGTTTTGATCCGATTGGGTAAAGTTCAAATCACGTATGGATTATAAATGGGTCAATTAAAATGATTAGTTGTTATTAACTTATTCTTATGACTCTTACTTAACTAGTATATATAAATTATTATCAAGTTATATAACTTTAAACAATGTTATACTATTTAATAATTTTTTACTAAGTTAATATTTTGAAAATTTCACCATTAGATTACATACTCTCTATGTCCAATTTAACACAAATTTTGTACTAATTGAATTTTATATACCATTCAATCTATAACATTGCTAGGGGGAGAAGGGGGGGGGGGGTGGGGAGAGGGCTTAGTGATTCGTAAACTTGCTAATTTAGTTAGTTTGTCATAAAGCTACCCATCTAAACACAAATCATAGTTATCTAAATCTAATAAATCAAATATATATGTATGTATTATATGTATGTATATATATATATATATATATATATATAAACAGAGACCTCATGTGAGAAAGTATGAGGTTTTGCCAAGTGGCGCATTCTATGCAAAGAGAATTATTCCACATCAGAAATAAGAACAAATTAAATATTGAATTTTTGTTTCATTTAGTTCAATGTTTTAAGGCTTTTCTATTTAAAAAGTAAATATTCTTTGTATAATTTGGTTTAATGTTTTAAGACTTTTCATCCCTCATACATACACACAAAACTCTTTACATTTTAATTCTCCATTTTCACCTCTTGCACTTCTACCCCTTTATATATACACGTACATAGCTCTTCATGTCATCCCATGTCAAATACACACAAATAATGATGTCATTTACATTCAATCTTTTGACAATACCTATCTAGCTCTAACATTGTTATTTCATCTAATCCTAACTTGTATGAGTTTGCTGCAACCAAGGAAGGAGGCCTTGCATTTTATATTGAGTGATAAAAAAAATTACGATTTTGATATTTAGGTCAAACTTTGTGGAGTGATAATATTACTCCATTTTTTTTTCTTTCTCATTCTTTCAATTGAATAATTATAATGGATATATGTGTACAATTTATAATTGTTTCTTTTTATGATGAATTCATTACTAATAAAGTTTTGTAACAATTATGTTACAATACATAACATTCTCCAAAATAATCTTACATAAAACATTACAACATTATCTATGCATCGCATGGGTAATTTACTAGTTAACAATTAATGGTTCCACACTCATCTCTTACAATTAAACTTACATACATATAGGGAAAATGATTGAAGAAATTACAATCAAATTTGGCACAGAATTAAAGCTAACACAACATATTTGGAAATCACAACTTTACAATGAAGACATAACTTGTTAAAGATTTCCTCTTATCCAAATCACCGGCGTAGTGAAAATTAACAAATCTAACCATGCAACTGCTATTTGTAGAAGTCTTGTCATATTCTCATACCAAACCAATATCTACAGTGTAAAGTTGTGATTTACAACTATGTTTATGTTGGCTTTAATTCCGTATCAAATTTGATTGTAATTTTGTTCAATCATTTCCCTATATTTTTGTAGGATTTTATGTAAGGGTTGTGTATTAGAGTTTGGTGAAGAATCAGTGAAGAAGTGGTTTTTACGACTTGCCTGTCACTTACTCACGAATGCTGACTCGCGGAACAAGCCACATGAGAAGCACATTCTGGAATTTGAAGAGTCCAAGACAGGCTGGATTTCGTGAGTGACTCGCGACTCAGGTCAAGTCGCAAGTGATTCGCTAAACTCACTGTTTGATTGCTTTTTGGAGTGTGACTTTTCCCATTCTTTACCAACACTATATAAACCCTCATTAACCATGAAATGTAAGAAGAAGAAGGAGTATTTTCAAAAGAAACTTTTGAGAGAGAAACCCTAGCTAAAAACTTGAGAATTAGAAATTGTTTTACCCACAATCCTGTACATCATTTCTCTAAAGTTTCCATCTACTCCCACCTTTCCATTTACACATCCTTGAGAGGTTCTTAGTCCAAACACTTATATCACCCATTTTAAGTGTTGGGAGAAGTTTTGGTGCCTTTGGGAAGCGTTGGAAGAAGCCATTGAGTGGCTGATGCAATTGGGTGGAATTGTGGGATCCAGATAACTAGTGAAGACGATACTCCGAGAAGTCCGTTGGTAGCAGGAACTTGGAAGGCTCAAATACAGTAGGTAGATTAGGCTTGAAGGATCTTTTTGATATTCATGTACTCCAACTTATTTACTAATGGATCGATTTCGGCTTAGAGGGCTGCAAAGAGGTTTTTTGCCGAGTACTTCAGTTTTTTCTTTGATAACACGTCTCGGTGTTATCTTGTGTTTGCATCTCTCTTCCCTACTCTTTAAGCTTTACAATCATTACTTATTATACTTGCTTATGGCTTAGAGTAGTGTTTCGATTTATTGTGCGTGTTTTACTCTTGTTCCATACTTAGATAAGTTTGAGTAAAAGCAATTAAACCATAATTTAAAATTGGGGATCTAAACAAGCATTAGTGTTTTCACACTAATTGAGCTTTCAATTAGTATTAAAGCGGGTACACTTTGTGGATTTCATTATCCTTGTGTGATCCTAGACCCTTCCTTGCTATGGATATGGTAATGGAAAAAGCTAACATGAATTGTGGTTCACGTGTTTGTGATAATGACTCGATGAGCATCTTTAAAGATTGTCCTAGTAATGATCTCATAGAGTTATTAAAATCAAAGAAACATGCTAGAGATTTCTTACACATACTAAAATGTTTAGAGCATAGGAATCACATGCTTCATAATAGTTTGTGTGAGTCAAATTCCTTGATTGAAAAATATAATTGAAGGAATAGACAATTGCGTGATATGCTTGATAGTTTGAAAAGAAAACTTCACTCATCTGATCATAATAAAAAGGATGATGAATCTTGTTTTGAAAAACAAGAATACTTATCTCATGCTTGCTTTTTTGTTCATACCGCATTGAAAGTGTTTAGTTCTTGTTTGTGGTATCTTGACCGTGGATGCTCAAGGCATATGATAGATGATAAATTCCTCTTCAAAAGTCTTAAAGAAAAGGAAGATGGATATGTCATGTTTGGGGATGGTAGTCATTCTCAAGTTCTTGGAAAAGGAATGTTTAAAATTCTGGGGCTAACATTGTTGACCAATGTGTTGTACACAAGGGACTTAAAGCAAACTTTTTGAGCCTCACTCAAATTTGTGATGAGGATTTTTTGGTTCAATTCTCAAAGAAAGGGTGTGTCATCCTTAGTGAAGATGGTGTTCAAGTGTTGAAGGGACTTAGAACTACCAACAATTGCTATGGTGTGGTTCCCAAATTGCTCAAGGCATATGATAGGTGATAAATCCCTCTTCAAAAGTCTTAAAGAAAAGGAAGATGGATATGTCATGTTTAGAGATGGTAGTCATTCTCAAGTTCTTGGAAAAGGAACGATTGAAATTCTGGGGCTATCATTGCTGACCAATGTGTTGTACATCAAGGGACTTAAAGCAAACTTATTGAGTATTACTCAAATTTGTGATGAGGATTTTCTGGTTCAATTCTCAAAGAAAGGGTGTGTTATCTTTAGTGAAGATGGTGTTCAAGTGTTGAAGAGACTTAGAACTACCGACAATTGCTATGGTGTGGTTCCTAAATCAAATGTGTCATGCTGAAGTGCTCAAGTCAACTTGTTAGAGCTATGGCATCAATGATTTGGTCAAGCCAACTACAAGCAAGTGGCAAAAGTCTCCAAGCTTGAAGCGGTGGTTGGCTTACCAAAGTTTGGAAAAGTTGAGAAGAACGTTTGTGGACTGTCAATTGGAAAACAAACCAAGTCAAGTCATCCTAAGGTGAATGTCATTGTGATAGGCCAAAAATGTATTGATCCCTTTGGCAAACCATTTAATTAACTATCCAAGTTAATTAATTAATTCAATTTAACATGCAATAGCGTGGTAGCATAAACAAATCACCAAATAACTAGATGTAGCGGAAAATAAGTTTGACATGGTGATTTGTTTACGAATGGGAAAAACCACCGAGGCAAAATCTCATCGGGTGAATTTAAGGTTACCACTTCTGAGAATCCACTGTTATCAATCACAAGTGGTTACAAGTAAAAGGAATCCCAATACCCAATATCAACCTACAGTTGAACCTTTACCCCAATACCCAATATCAACCTACAGTTGAACCTTTACCCAATACTCAATTGGACTTGTATTGTAGCGGCAATCTCTCTATTCAATGCACGAATCCCAGTACGTGACTAACTAATAATACACGGATCCTAGTACATGATTAACACACCAACTTGAGGAAGATGTTGGCTACAAAGTTCTTCAGTTTATCAACAGTGAAGATCAGGAAGCTCTTTGGTCACAAAACCCTTGGCATAAAGATGCAGTAGCTTCTACAAAGAATATGATGAATTAGAGCAATTTCTATATCCGGTCACAATATGCATGAATTCTGTTTTTAACACCTTGCATCACTTGTGATGACTCTTAAAATAATCCTTATATATGCCTAGGGTTGTGAGAAAAGGAACTCTAAGGAACTCTACACAAATACTTAAGGATATGCATGTAATCAGATCTGGAAAACCTGATATCGTAATTTTTTATAGATACAGCTCGTGTCGAGCTTCAACATTAATTCTCAATAGAAAGGATTCTATTGAGACTTCTGTCGAACTTTAATGAGCAGCACATTCTTTACTTGTTTCTTGGTCAGACTTGTATGGCTTGAATACTAAATTTGAACACTTGTTTCTTGAAGTACTAAACCCATCCTAGATCTACCCAATTACAAGTAAAATGTGTTTTGTCAAATGATTAGCTAATTACATAAATATGTCCCTAACACATTGCTATGTCTTGACCTTTGGAGTTAATTCATGTTGATCTAATGGGTTCCACAAGGACGAAAAGATTGGGTGGCAAGAGGTACATCATGGTTGTGCTTGATGATTTCTTAAATACTCTTGGGTGAAATTCTTTAGAGAGAAATCGAAAGCATGTGTGAAGATGGAGAAACTTTGCAAGAGGCTTCAAAATGAAAAGGGGGTTCCAATCATCAAAATAAGAAGTGATCATGAGAAGGAATTCAAGAATGCAAAGTTTGAAGCATTTTGCAATGAGCATAGAATAAGGAAGGAATTTTTGGCTCCAAAACCCCTTAACAAAATGGAGTTGTTGAAAGGAAGAATTGCGTTATATAAGAAATGGCAAGGGTAATGCTTCTAAACAAGGATATCCCTCAAAAGTTTTGGGGTGAAGCCGTGAACATATCATGCCATATTGGGAATAGAATCTTCTTTAGAGCGGGTACTAAGAAAACATCGTATGAGATATGGAAGAAAAGAAGTCTAAGGTGAAATACTTCCAGGTATTTGGTAGCAAATGTTTTATTCTCAATGATAGAGAAAATCTTGGGAAGTTTGATGCCAAGAGCGATGAAAGAATTTTTCTTGGGTACTCTATGAATAGATGGGCAATAGAGTCTATACCAAACAAACTAAGACGGTTATGGAGTCAATAAATGTGGTCATAGATGATGCCATTCCGGAAAAGAGTGTTTATTAAAGTGGAGATGCTTCAAGCCTCAAGAAGAATGATGATGACAGTAATTCCTCTCAAAATGATGATGTTGAAAAAAAATCACTGGAAAAGGAAACTACTCCTATCACATCAAGCAGGGAAACTAGGTCGTCCCAAGTGCCATCAAGTCCGCTCACTCCACTGGAAATGCAACCTCCACTATCTTGTGATGATACACCTTCTACATTAAAGAAACCATTGTCAAGAGTGAGTTTAAATCATCCTAAAGGTAATATAATTGGAAATTTGGATGAGGGCCTTCGTTTGAGAAGAGGACCTAACTATAGTGTAAATCATGTGACTTATCATTGTTATCTTGCTTAATTTGAACCAAAGAAGGTGGAAGAAGCTTTGAAAGATGAAAATTGGGTAGACTCCATGCACCAAGAACTATATCAATTTGTCAGAAATGATGTATGGGAATTGGTTCCAAGACCAAAAGACACTGGATGAGCTCTTTCCTCTACTATAAATTGTCTGCGGATAACCTTCTTTCACCTTCATTTTGCATTGTGTTTCGTTTTAGATAGTACAGCTGAATCCTTATTGTGACAGGCAGGCTGGATCCTCCAGAACTGTGCTTTCACCTTTCATTACTCTTGTACTTATCCATGCTTCATATCTTTGTTGCTTCCAGCAAGAAAATAAGCTTCTTACAGCAGATAAATTGGGTGGACCCAAGGAGTGAAGGAATCCAAATGTTCTTTTACTATTCCTATATTGTCAGACATATATCCTCCAAATTCAAATTCAGAAAGCAAATAGGACCAAATCTTCCTTCAACTCAAACACCAAATATGTTGATGACCATTTTTTTTTTTTGCTTAATATATTATTCTCAAAACTTTTCCATACATGTCATTATCACTTTTTGGAAAACCTGATCCTGAACCAGACTGCCTAGTTCGATCAGGTTAACCTCAAACTGGCCCAAAGAAGGTTAGTTAATTGCAGCTGTGAATTAGTTAATTGCGGCTTATCTCTTCAGAAGAATTAGTTGCTTTCAGCTGTGAAGTTTCAAGCCCTTATACATATCCCAAATATTAGCTTTAGACTTTGGAGCCAAACCACTTGGCTACATCTCTTTCATTATACACTGAACTGAAAAAATATTATATTTTTTCAATTGAAACGGATTAGAGTTGTTGAGGGATAAAGAAGTTCAAAAATTGCTAATCAATATGGTACATACCAGTAGCAATAAATAAAATTTCATATTAATTATTACCATAACTAATATATTTATAGTTTTTCATTGTGTCATTTTATTGTAATTAGCCCTATCTAATGGATTCATTACGGTCTTGACATTATTTTTTTATGCTTTTTTATCTTTTGTGTTTCTTATATAAGTTATGAAAATATGTTTGAAAATTATTTAAATTTCTATAGATATTTTTGATACAAAGTTACTCCTTTTACAAATTTATTTTATTTATTTGTATTTTAAGTACTATTAAATTAATTATGACATCGTCGCAGTACAAACTTTGGTCGAACCCCAGCCCGACCTCAAAACCTTGAACCTTTTGACTTTCCGGTTCTTTAAGCAGTCTGATGTTAAAACATTGTTCATTAAGATTTTTTCCCCTTTTGGATTCATGTTTATTGCAAATTTGCAATTCAACCAAAAATGAAATGCTTGATGACCTTAAACTGAATCAGTCTGTTATAATCAATTATTTTATTTGATTTCTGGTTTTGTGATCATTAAAGTTTGGAAACAGGAGGTGATTCAAGTGTAAAATAATTAATTTGGTAATGCTTTTGAGTGAGACCAATGTGGTTTTAATTTGTAGGGACTGTGCTTATAAGCCCGCTACACCATCGACTATGATATAGGGACTGTGCTTATAAGCATACATATGCAATGGCCTGCCGTACTTAGAAGTGGTTTTAATTTGTAGGGCAGTGTGGGGCTAAAAAGCCCTTCTCACCTAAGTCCCACGATAGGGACGTTTTCCGACAGTATAATCGTCCTCTTCATAGGACCCCCCAACTTCTACCTAACATCAAGGTTCAAGTGAGCTAAATTGCCCATTTCAATTAAATGATGTTAATCAATTCTAACAACACAAGAAAGGGACCAAATTGCAGCCAAACAAAACAACCCATGAGATGAAATACCTTTCTTGACATATGATACACAACTACTACGGTAAAAGAATCACCAACTTTCTACATTTATAGCGTGGAACATAATTTTCCCACACATTACAAATCCTCCTGTATCCCAAAGTCTCAAATGCTATCTACATTTTTTCACATGAATCCATTCATGAAGAGGAAAAAGACTAGAGGCAGCACCAATGAATTGGCGGTAGTAAAGGCGGCTGCATGGGCGTGGTACCAACATGGATCAGGATCAGAGGGGAAGCAAATGCGTGAATTTGATATTACAAGGAGTCGTCAAGCTCCCGGGCCTTCACGATACAGGCTAGAGGCCATGAGAACAGCCAAAGAAGCCATGGAGGGATCAAGATCAAGTAGTGAACATAGTTCAATCCATACAAGTAATTCTCTTCTTGATGCCTTTGAAATTGAAAGCATTTCTAGACAATTGGATTGTCTTGTAGGATCTAGTGGGAACAATTTTTATACGAGGTTCCTAGCTGGAGATAATGTTCATCAAGAAAACGTGAAACTATTAGATAAGGTCGACACTGGTGGGATGAAGAAAAAGAACAAGAAAGTGAAAGGGTTTTGGCCAAGGCATGCAATTGCTTGTGGTACAAGGGAAGATGTGGTGGATGCAAGAGTTTTCAGGGATAGAAGACGACAGGAAAAGCGTGTACCGGTAGTTAGTCTTACAGCCTGTAGGCCACGACCCTCCCTAAGCTGATGATCAATTGCAATATTGAATTTTGGATTGGTCGTTGGCTTTGTATTAGATTGTTCTTTGCCCTGGATATTTGTGTGGCCATCTTGTGCTGCAAGCCAACTCCTATGCTGTCCTTTACAGAGAGGTTTACATGATAAGGTGAGTGAACTAAACTCTGTTTGATAAAATCATATGAATCATTATGGGTGTGCCTGGTTTATGGATGACTGGCTTAAAGGCTGCTTTGGGAAAGAGTATGTGACAATCACTATTGGACACATTCACTGTTATATAGCCCATAAGGATTTTCTTTTTGATCTGTGTGTGTGTGGTTATTGGGTGGAATAAAAATGTTGTCCTAGAAAAAACAAAAAGAAATTTCAAAATGGTGTAAGAAGTTCATTCAGGTAAAATCTTGTTACACCCTGCTGCGCACACTCAGTATACGCTTCTTTGATTTCCATTGAAACATAATTTCATAATTTTAACAAAAATCAAATGAGCTAATGTGTGCAGTAAAGTGTGTAATAATTTAACGAAAATCAAAGAAGTTAGCGTGTGTAATAGAAGGTGTGATACTCATTACTCTTGAAAAAATATTTAGCACAAATATTTTATGTACTTTTTTTCCCTGCAGAAATCACATGGGATGAAAACCGACGTATTGTCTTTTAGGGATAGAACTTGTATAAATACTTTAGTACACAATTGATCCATCAAAATCATCGCATTCGTTGGGTACCACAAGTATTTAATGAAACGGTGTCCGCAATTTGATTGGTTATGAAAACACAGCATACTTATTGATTGTGCTGTAGTCTACAAATGTTGCGCTATGCTTTGCTTATATTACATGTTTCTGCCCTCTTGGACAAATTAGAGTAAAAAGCTCCAAACTACATAAAAGTTGTTGACTTTGCATGTCAGAAAGCATAAATAACCGTTTGTATAAGTGGTTATTATTGTTGTTGTAAACAATACCATATATTCAACATGTTTCAATTAATTTTACGTACGCTCTTGAAAAACCGTTGGGTCACGTTGATGCTTTTGTTTTGATCCGATTAGGTAAAGTTCAAATCACGTATGGATAATAAATGGGTCAATTAAAATGATTAGTTGTTATTAACTTATTCTTATGACTCTTACTTAACTAGTATATATAAATTATTATCAAGTTATATAATTTTAAGCAATGTTATACTATTTAATAAATTTTTATTAAATTAATATTTTGAAAATTTCACCATTAGATTACATACTCTTTATGTCCAATTTAACACAAATTTTGTGCTAATTGAATTTTATATACCATTCAATCTACCCATCTAAACTTGCTAATTTAGTTAGTTTGTCATAAAGCTACCCATCTAAACACAAATCATAGTTATCTAAATCTAATAAATCTAATATATATATATATATATATATAAACAGAGACCCCATGTGAAAAAACATAAGGTTTTGCCAAGTGGGGCATTCTATGCGAAGAGAATTGAAATATTCCACGTCAGAAATAAGAACAAATTAAATATTGAATTTTTGTTTCATTTAGTTCAATGTTTCAAGACTTTTCTATTTAAAAATTAAATATTATTTGTATAATTTGGTTCAATATTTCAAGACGTTTCATCCCTCACACATACACACAAAACTTTTTGTATTTTAATTCACCATTTTCACCTCTTGCACTTCTACTCCTTTATATATACATGACGATGTCATTTACATTTAATCTTTCAACGATACATACCTAGCTCTAACATTGTTATTTCATCTAATCCTAACCTGTATGAGTTGGCTACAACCAAGGAAGGAGGCCTTGCATTTTATATTGAGTGATAACGGCAATTACGATTTTGATATTTAGGTTGAACTTTGTAAATTTGTGGGTTTTGTAAATGATATGATTGACTATGGGTGTTTGAGATGTGTATTTTGTTTTAGAATTAAGAAAAAAGAGAAAAACACATTCTATATCAAATTTAATTATATAATATTCCTCCAATTTTTTTTTTCTCATTCCTTTAATTGAATAATTATAATGGATATATGTGTACAATTTATAATTGTTGCTTTTTATGATGAACTCATTACTAATAAAGTTCTATAACAATTATGTTATAATACATAACATTCTCCAAAATAATCTTACATAAAACATTACAATGTAATCCATGCATCACATGGGTAACTTACTAGTTAACAATTAATGGTTCCACACTCATCCCTTACAGTTAAACCTACATACATACAAGGAAAATGATTGAAGAAATTACAATCAAATTTGGCATGGAATTAAAGTCAACACAACATAGTTGGAAATCACAACTTTACAGTGAAGACATAACTTGTTAGAGATTTCCTCTTATCCAAATCACCTGTGTAGTGAAAATCAACAAATCTAACCATGCAACTACTATTTGTAGAAGTCTTGTCATATTCTCATACCAAACCAACATCTACAGTGTAAAGTTATGATTTACAACTATGTTTATGTCGGCTTTAATTCTGTGTCAAATTTTATTGTAATTTTATTCAATCATTTCGCTATATTTTTGTGGGATTTTATGTAAGAGTTGTGTGTGAGAGTTTGGTGAAGAATCTGTGAAGAAGTGGTTTTTGCAACTTGCTCGCGAATGTTGACTCGCGGAACAAGCCACGTGAGAAGTTCATTCTAAAATTTGAAGGGTCCAAGACAGGCTGGATTTTGTGAATGACTCGCGACTCAGGCCAAGTCACGAGTTACCTGCAAAACTCACTGTTTGATTGCTTTTGGGAGTGTGATTTTTTTCATTCCTTACCAACACTATATAAACTCTCATTACCCACGAAATTTAAGGAGTATTTTTAGAAGAAACTTTTGAGAGAGAAACCCTAGCCAAACACATGAGAGTTAGAGATTGTTTTACCCACAATCCTCTATATCATTTCTCTAAAGTTTTCATCTACCCACCTTTCTATCTACACATCCTTGAGAGGTTCTTAGCCTAAACACTTACCTCACCCATTTTGAGTGTTGAAAGAAGTTTTGGTGCCTTTGGGAAGCATTGGAAGAAGTCATTAAGTGGTGGATGCAATCGAGCGGAATTTTGGGATCCGGATAACTAGTGAAGATAAGACTCCGAGAAGTCCGTTGGTAGTAGGAACTTGGAGGGCTCAAGTGTATTAGGTAGATTAGGCTTAAAAGGGTATTTTTGATATTCATGTACCCCAACTTATTTACTAATGGATTGATTTTGGCTTGGAGGGCCACGGAGAGGTTTTTCACTAAGTATTTCAGTTTCCTCTTTGATAACACTATTAAGGACATATTTTATGTAATTGGATAATCTTTTGACAAAACGCACTTTACTTGTAATTTGGTAAATCTAAGATATGTTTAATACTTCAAGAAACATGTTGTTTAAGTTTAGTATTAAAACCATGAAAATTAGACCAAGAAACAAGTGAAGAAAAGCTGTTTAATAAAGCTGGACAGATAGCTCGACACCTGTGGACAGATAGCTCGACAGTTGCTCGACACCTCCTGACAGCTGGCTATCTATCGAGATCTTCAGTTGATTGCTATCGCAATCTCGACACCTTCTCGACACCTGGTGGATCAATTGAGAAAGTTTCTATCTTCTCGACATCTCCTCGATAGCTGTATCTGTTGAGCCTTATTAAACCTCAACACCTGCTATCTATCGAGGTTACGGAAAATCAGAATTTTCAGATCTGGTTTTTGGGCCAGGCTTTTGTATTTGTGTAGTGTTTCTTTTCTCACAACCCTAGACCTATATAAGGGTTATTTTAGAGGCCGTTACATAAAAGAATACAAGGAGACCATATGCAAAAGGTGACCGATACCTTATTCTCTCAAAAAGAAGCTACTGCGTCTTTGCGCTTTAGGGTTTTTTAACCAAGTGCTTCTTGATCTTCATTATTGATGAAGTGAAGAACTTTGCAGCCAATATTCTTCTTTAAGTTGGTGAGTGAGTCACGTACTGGGATTTGTGCAAAGGAGTTAGTCATGTACTGAGATCCGTGCAATATCAAAAGGTAGCGTTCATATATTGAAGAGTTCAGAGGTTCTGAAGCGGTAGAAGGTTTCTGCTGTGAGTTCATCTATGGGGATTATATAGTCTAGGGACAAAGGTTTTGTACTAGATCTGAAATTTCTCTTTATTATAGTGAATTGCTTTTTGGGAAGGTTTCCCCCCAGGTTTTTTACTGTGAAATTGGTTGGTTTCATTAGTTTTTCTGGGTCATCATATCTTGTCTTATTTATTATTTTCGCTGCATGATTTTGACATGATATTAATGTTTGTTTGTTTTAACAAGTTTTATTCATAATAAATCTAATTAACAACTTGGATTTAAAACTTGTTAATTCTATCAACAGGAGTCTAAATTTCCCAACAAGTGGTATCAGAGTGGGTTCACTCTGATTGGATTAATTTCCTGAGTGTGATCCATTGACCCCTGTTGTCATGGATAGAGGACAATCTTCATCATATCTTGTCTTATTTATTATTTTTGCTGCATGATTTTGATATGATATTAATGTTTGTTTGTTTTAACAAGTTTTATTCATAATAATTCTAATTAACAACTTGAATTTAAAACTTGTTAATTCTATCAATAGGAGTCTAAATTTTCCAACAAGTGGTATTAGAGCAGGTTCACTCTGATTGGATTAATTTTCTGAGTGTGATCCACTGACCCTTGTTGTCATGGATAGAGGACAATCTTCATCATATCTTATCTTATTTATTATTTTCGCTACATGATTTTGACATGATATTAATGTTTGTTTCTTTTAACAAGTTTTATCCATAATAAATCTAATTAACAACTTGGATTTAAAACTTGTTAATTCTATCAACAAGAGTCTAAATTTTTCAACAAGTGGTATTAGAGCGGGTTCACTCTGATTGGATTAATTTCCTGAGTGTGATCCATTGACCCCTATTGTCATGGATAGAGGACAATCTTCATCATATCTTATCTTATTTATTATTTTCGCTGCATGATTTTGACATGATATTAATGTTTGTTTGTTTTAACAAGTTTTATTCATAATAAATCTAATTAACAACTTGAATTTAAAACTTGTTAATTCTATCAACAGGAGTCTAAATTTCCCAACAAGTGGTATCAGAGCGGGTTCACTCTGATTGGATTAATTTCTTGAGTGTGATCCATTGACCTCTGTTGTTATGGATAGAGGACAATCTCTATTTATACCTCATTTATTTGATGGAACTAATTATGTGTACTGGAAAGTTCATATGAAAGTCTTTTTGCAGGCTTTAGGTGAACAGGTATGCGAAGCTATTGAAGTTGGCTGGATTAAGCCAAAGGAAGCGCCGGTGGATTGGGATGATACAAGAATCACTGCGGCAAATTTCAACAGTAGGGCCTTGAATGCTTTGTTTTGTGGGGTGATCAATGAGAAATTCAAGAAAATATCATTCACGGAAGTTGCCAAGGAAGCTTGGACCATTCTTGAGATCACCTATGAAGGTACCAAGGCAGTAAAGACTGTGAAGCTTCAACAACTCACTAGTATTTTTGAAGAAATAAGGATGGAGGAGGATGAGACATTTGATGAGTTCTATGCTAAACTCAAGGATATTGTGAATTCTACTTTGAACCTTGGAGAATCTATAGCAGAATCCAAGATTGTTAGAAAAATCCTTAGGTCCTTACCTGAAAGATTCCATGCCAAGATCATCGCCATTAAAGAAGCAAAGGACATTGATCATATTCCTTTGACTGAGCTTGTAGGGAACCTTCAAACCTATGAGATGGGATTGGGCTCAATAGGAAAAGGTGGAAAGAGTAAAAACTTGGCCCTTAAGGGTATAGAGGAAGAGATTGAGGACTCTGAAGATGAAGATCAAAGTGAAGAAGAGGATGAGGATCTAACCTTCATAACTGATGAGATTTTCAAGCTTCTTCAGTTTAGGAAAAAGGATAAGGGCAAACCTCCTAGGAAATCTAAATCCTCTAGGAAGGGCAAGAATGAGAAACCCCTTATCAAATGCCATAAATGCAAAAGTTTTGGTCATATGAGGATAGAGTGTCCAAACTACCTCATGAAGGAAAAGACCAAGGAGTTAAAAGATAAAAGGTTGGTTGCTTCTTGGAGTGATACTGAGGATGACTTTTCTGATGAGTTTGTGGATGACTGTAGTCATGTTATTACCTTTGCTGCCTCAATCGATAAGATGATTGTGGAGAGTGCTAGTGACAGTGAGGATTCTTCTGATGATGAAGTACCTAAGAAGATGACCCTTAAGGAAGCCTATGATAAGCTATGCACTGAATTCATAAAATCTAAAAAGACTTCTCATCTTTGTAGAAAAGAGCTTAATGAGGTAAAAACTAAAAAAGCTGATCTGTTAGTCAAGTTAGATGAGACTACAGGGTTAGTTGAGACTCTTATTGTGGAGAACACCTCATTAGAAGAGAAGGTCAAGAATATTGAGGTTGAGCTTAGTCAAGCTAGAACTCAAATAGAGAGGATGTCTAGTGCAAAGCTTGATGAGGTATTGAGTACTCAAAAGCCTAGTTCTGATAAGACTGGCTTAGGATATGCTATTTCCTCCAGCCCCTCCTCTTCCACGGCTTATGGATCAAGGACTGTCTTTGTGCCACAATCTGAGAAAGGTGATAAAGGTATGAAATCTAAAACTGATTTGTCTAATTCTAAATCCTTTATTAGACCTCGTATTTCTCATCACTGTGGTGTTACTGGACACATTCGTCCTAATTACTTTAAGTTGTATCCTCATAAACAATTGTCCAAACATTCACAGGTTTCCTCTTAAGGACCTACACCTTTGTTTAGAGAGTTATTAAAAGTTTTGAGCTTTTTAACTCAATTTTAGGAGAATCTTAATTCTTCTATGTCCTTTAGTAGACATACTAGGACACGTGCCTTTTCATCTTCACAGCCAAAGATTCGTGTTGTGTGGGTGAAAAAGAAGTCTAAGACTTAATTGTCTTTTTTGTTTATTCTCTGCTTTAATTTTTTCTATCTAAAGTAGGACTGTCTTTGCTTGATTTCTTATTTGCTTCTGAAATCACGCTTTCATGCATCTGCACCTTTCTATCATGCCTTCATGCATTTGCATCTTTCTTTCATGCTTTCATGTTGTTTGTCTGTTTTTGTTTGGTTGGTTAGTTTTTATTTTTATTTTTTTTTTATTTTTTTATTTTGTTTTGTTTTCAAAATAAAAATAAAAAAGAAAAATTCATAAAAATACAAAAATAGTGTGTGATTTGTGTAATTTGGTACTTGTGTATCTTAGATGGCCATTGAAACAAAGTTTCTAAATTTTGTATCTTTTGTAATTTAGATGAGCATCTCTATGCACAACTAAGTAAGTGAGCTTTGTGGCTCTTGTTTGTGATGAGTACGATTAAGTTATCTCTTAAACTTAACACTCATATCACTCTTTTTGACGGGTAGGACTAGAAAATTCTAAGAGAAAGGCATAAATAACCATCTCACTACTGTTGCCCGCCAATCATAATATGACACCTGTATGCTTCGGCATAGCAAAAGTGCAGTGTCATAGACACTTGTATGCTTCGGCATAACAAAAGTGTAATGTTAAAGACACCTGTATGCTTCGGCATAGCAAAAGTGCAGTATCTATGCTTAACATGTTGGGTATTTCTTTTCTCTCTTTTATATGCCCATGCATGATATGCTAAAATAAAAGAAAATATGCAAAGAAAAATAAAACGCAAAAAGATAAAAAATGCTTTAAATATGGTTGCAAGCGTGTATTCTAGGAGATGTGGGAGTTATAGGATGTATCTCGAAGGTGATAGTCCCCATCAAACAGTTATGATTGTGTGTAAGTTAAAGTTATTTTCTCATATCTCAGATCGTCATAACATGTATATACATATGCAATCTTGCGATGTTTTTCACACACAACACACAATATTCTTTGCTACTCTTGATACATGTGCAGGTACAATATGATTTGGCCATCACAAAGATTTTACATATGCTATTGTATGCTCACTAAACTGTCTTGACTTGTTTTTGAAATATAAAATTGGTTAGACTTGTTTAGTGTGTGTGTGTGTTTTGGGATCTATGTGCTTAACATTTTTCTTGTTAAGAGATTTGTTTTTCACGTGGTATACATCTTTCTATTATCTTGTCATCCATAGCATCTTGTTTCATTACATTCACGTGGTGTGCCCCCTTGATCATTTTTATATTTCTTGGGTGAAGCTTTCTAGCTTCTTGTACCATTTGTCAATCATGACAAAAAAGGGGGGAAATTGTGGAGACTTTGTGGTTTCTACATGTTAGGGGGAGAAATACATTCCTTTGTAAGGGGGGAGATGTGTTTCATCTTATTAGGGGGAGTGCACCTCCTTTTTCTTGTACCTTGGGTCTTGTGACCATTTTTACATACATTGTGCTTATCTTTGTTATATGATATGTTAATGTATGTTTCTTTCACCTATCTCTACATGTGTTGTTTCTTTTCTTTCTTTATAGACATGTTTCTTTACTTGTATGCAATCTATTATTTCTGTTTTACACAAAAATGCCTTGATGAGTTTTGTTTAAAGTGTTTCAGAAATACAGGTTGTCCAAGTCTACTTGCCATAAACTTTCTTCTTGCAAAGTTTTTCAAGAGTTTGTGTTAGGATAGATTTTATTATATTCAACAAGTGAATATGAGTTGAGTGATTTATGACTTCTCTCATATGCTCATTTGTTAGTTGTGGTTTTGTCACGGATTGCCAAATGGGGAGATTGTTAAGGACATATTTTATGTAATTGGCTAATCCTTTGACAAAACGCACTTAACTTGTAATTTGGTAGATCTAAGATGTGTTTAATACTTCAAAAAATATGTTGTTTAAGTTTAGTATTAAAACCATAAAGATTGGACCAAGAAACAAGTGAAGAAAAGATGTTCAATAAAGTTGGACTGATAGCTCGACACCTGTGGACAGATAGCTCAACAACTTCTCGACACCTCCCGACAGCTGGCTATCTATCAAGATCTTCAGTTGATTGTTATCGCAATCTCGACACCTTCTCGACACCTGGTGGATCGATCGAGAAAGTTTCTGTCTTCTTGACACCTTCTCGACATTTCCTCGATAGTTGTATCTGTCGAGCCTCATTAAACCTCGACACCTTCTCGATACCTGCTATCTATTGAGGTTACGGGAAATCAGAATTTTCAGATCTGATTTTTAGGCCAGGCTTTTGTATTTGTGTAGGGTTTCTTTTCTCACAACCCTAGACCTATATAAGGCTTGTTTTAGAGGCCGTCACATAAGAGAATATAAGAAGAACATATGCAAAAGGTGACCGATACCTTATTCTCTCAAAAAGAAGCTACTGCGTCTTTGGGCCTTAGGGTTTTTTAACTAAGTGTTTCTTGATCTTCATTATTGATGAAGTGAAGAATTTTGCAGCCAATATTCTTCTTTAAGTTGGTGAGTGAGTCACGTACTGGGATTTGTGCAAAGGAGTTAGTCACGTACTGGGATCCATGCAACATCAAAGGGTGGCGTTCATATATTGAATAGTTCAGAGGTTCTGAAGTGGTAGAAGGTTTTCGCTATGAGTTCATCTACAGGGATTGTAGAGTCTAGGGACAAAGGTTTTGTACAAGATTTGAAACTTTTCTTTACCATAGTGGATTACTTTTTGGGAAGGTTTCTCCCCAGGTTTTTTACTGTGAAATTGGTTGGTTTCATTGGTTTTCTTGGGTCATCATATCTTGTCTTATTTATTATTTCCGCTGCATGATTTTGACATGATATTAATGTTTGTTTGTTTTAACAAGTTTTATTCATAATAAATCTAATTAACAACTTGGATTTAAAACTTGTTAATTCTATCAATCGGGGTCTAAATTTCTCAACAAACATGTCTCGGTGTTATCTTATATTTGCATCTTTCTTCCTTACTCTTTAAGCTTTACATTTATTGCTTATTGTGATTGCTTATGGCTTAGAGTAGTGTTCCGGTTTATTATGCGTGGTTTACTCTTGTTCCACACTTAGATAAATTTGAGTAAAAGCAATTAAGCCGTAATTTAAAATTGGGGATCTAAACAAGCATTAGTGTTTTCACACTAATTGAGCTTTCAATTGGTATCAGAGCGTGTACTTGTTCGCGTAAAATAATCTACAAGCGCACAGAATCGTAACAAGTAGTAAAGTGTTTTTAGAAAATGAATGTCGAACCCATAGGGATTAACTATGTTATTGAATACTGAAATTCATTAAATTAATTACTATTTGGGAAATCAAAAATAAAAAGAACGGTCTACTATCTGAATTAGGTTAAACTATTTAATAAAAATAAATCTACGAATAAAAAGAATTAACAAAGCATAAAACTCTAACAGTGTAAAAATATGATAAGAATGGATTTAGAGCAGTTGATTTCACCTAACAAATCCCACACAATTTATTCTTCCTAATTATTAAATTCTAATAATCTCCCGTTGATGATTAAAAATTCCTTAACTATTCAATATCTTCTCTCAAATAATATCAAAAATATCTTCAACTAACAATTCCATATTCTATGCGGATTTAATTAACTGGAGACTCATTACGTACTTTGAATTTTTTGAAAAATCACACTAATCGCGGTAAAGCATCTCTACTTTCACTCAAGTAATGGTATTTAATTCTATAACTAAAATAACAAATTACCTCTCGGTCTCATTGCAATTCAATTGATCAAACAAGAATCTGTAAAAAAGGATAGTAAGCATTAAGAATAAGAATTAAACACTCAATCATGGAGATATTAAAAATAAAATAACTCAGAATATAAATTGTGTGTTCATTGCTAGACTACATCAATGCTCTAGAAAATAAAATTTAGTTCATAATAAAATTGAAAAGAAAACAAATAAAACTTATGTCTTTCATCTGAATTGGTTGATCAACATGAAACTCTCGCTTTTGTCCTCAGATCCTCCTCCTCAGAAAGACTCCCAAAAAATATTCTTCAATGCGGCCCCCCGCTTGAATTTTCCCTAAAGAGCCTTCAAATAGGTTAAGAAATCCTATTACAAGTTGAATTCTCGTTTGGAGAAAATTCCAGATTTTTAGGCTTCAATTATCCGATAATTTTGGCCCATTTAACGTCAGAATTCGGGCTCTTGGTATACTAAAACGTTATAGCCCTTTAAGTTAACTTTTCAGCCCAACTTGAATCATCTCGATTGGACATCTGAGCCGAAAGTTATGCCAAAATTACTAACTGATATGTGGGCTAGAATCCTAATCCGAATGGACTTAAATTTAATTGGGTCTTCAAGTCAACCGATTTACATTCACAAGATGTGGATTAATCTAAAATCTTCTCAATCCTTCAAAGTACAAATGAATAGATAAATATAAATAAAAAATCAAATAAAATCAAAAGAAATAAAGGAAAACTAACAATTTTAATAAATAATAGGATAATAAAAATCATGTAAAAATTACACTTATCGGTACTCTTTGTGGATTTCATTATCCATGTGTGATCCTAGACCCTTCCTTGCTATGGATATGGCAATGGAAAACGCTAACATGAATTGTGGTTCATGTGTTTTTGATAATGACTCGATGAGCATCTTTGGAGATTGTCCTAGTAATGAGCACATAGAGTTATTAAAATCAAAGAAACATGCTAGAGTTTTCTTCCACATACTAAAATGTTTAGAGCATAAGAATCACATGCTTCATAATAGTTTGTGCGAGTTAAATTCCTTGAAATATAAGAGAAGGAATAGACACTTGTGTGACAAGCTTGATAGTTTGAAAAGAAAACTTCACTCATCCGATCACAATAAAAAGGAAGATGAATCTTGTTTTGAAAAACAAGAATGCTTATCTCGTGCTTGCGGTTTTGTTCTTATCGCATTGAAAGTGTTTAACTCTTGTTTGTGGTATCTTGACAATGGATGCTTCAAGGCATATGACAGGTGATAAATCCCTCTTCAAAAGTCTTAAAGAAAAGGAAGATGGATATGTCACATTTGGAGATGGTAGTCATTCTCAAGTTCTTGGAAAAGGAATGATTGAAATTCTGGGGCTACCATTGTTGACCAATGTGTTGTACATGAAGGGACTTGACTTAAAGCAAACTTTTTGAGCATCACTCAAATTTGTGATGAGGATCTTTTAGTTCAATTCTCAAAGAAAGGGCGTGTCATCCTTAGTGAAGATGATGTTCAAGGGACTTAGAACTACCGACAATTGCTATGGTGTGGTTCCGAAATCGCTCAAGGCATATGACAAGTATAAAATCCCTCTTCAAAAGTCTTAAAGAAAAGGAAGATGGATATGTTATGTTTAGAGATGGTAGTCATTCTCAAGTTCTTGGAAAAGGAACGATCGAAATTCTGGGGCTAACATTGTTGACCGATGTGTTGTACATCAAGGGACTTAAAGCAAACTTGTTGAGCATTACTCAAATTTGTGATGGGATTTTCTGGTTAATTCTCAAAGAAAGGGTGTGTCATCCTTAGTAAAGATGGTGTTTAAGTGTTGAAGAGACTTAGAACTATTGACATTTGCTATGGTGTGGTTCCTAAATCAAATGTGTCGTGTCGAAGTGCTTGAGCCAACTTGTTAGAGCTATGGCATCAACGATTTGGTCATGCCAACTACAAGCAAGTGGCAAAAGTCTCCAAGCTTGAAGCGGTGGTTGGCTTACCAAAGTTTAGAAAAGTGGAGAAGAACATTTGTGGACAATGTCAATTGGGAAAACAAACCAAGTCAAGTCATCCTAAGGTGAATGTCATTGTGATAGGCCAAAAATGTATTGACCCATTTGGCAAACCAATTAATTAATTATCTAAGTTAATTAATTAATTCAATTTAACATGCAATAGCGTGGTAGCACAACAAATCACCAAATAACTAAATGCAATGAAAAATAAGTTTGACATAGGAGATTTGTTTACGAATGGGGAAAACTAGCGAGACAAAACCTCGTTGGGTGAATTTAAGATCACCACTCTCGAGAATCCACTGTTATCAATCACAAGTGGTTACAAGTAAAAGGAATTCTAGTACCTAATACCAACCTATAGTTGAACCCTTACCCTAATACCTAATTGGACTTGTATTATAGTGACAATCTTTCCGTTCAATACACGAATCTCAGTACGTGATTAATTAATGATGCACATATCCCAGTACGTGACTAACACACCAACTTAAGGCAGATGTTAGTTGCAAAGTTCTTCGGTTCATCAACAATGAAGATCAGGAAGCTCCTTGGTCACAAAACCCTTGGCATAAAAATGCAGTAGCTTCTACAAAGAATATGATGAACTAGAGCAATTTCTATCTCTGGTCACAATATGCATGGATTTTGTTTTTAACACCTTGCATCACTTGTGATGGCTTTTAAAATAATCCTTATATATGTCTAGGGTTGTGAGAAAAGAAATCCTACACAAGTACTCAAGGATATGGGTATAATATGATAGGCCAAGAATGTATTGACCTATTGTGATAAATTAACCAATTAATTTAGTAAAGTGAATTAATTAAGTTAATTAACATGCAAATGCGTGGTAGCACAAACAAATCACCAATTAACTAAAGTATGCAGCAGAAATTAAATTGACACAGCAATTTGTTTATGAATGAGAAAAACCTACATAGCAAAAACCCTACCGGTTGATTTTATGGTTACCACTCTCGAGAATCCATTATTATCAATACAAGTAGCTACAAGTAAAGGAATTTCAGTACCTTATACCAACCTACAGTTGAACCCTTACCCCGATACCCAATACCCAATTGGACTTGTTCTGTAGTGACAATCTCTAATTTTCAATGCACGGCTCCCAGTACGTGACTAACCAATAGATGCGCGAATCTCAGTACGCGACTTGATCACTAACTTAAGAAAGATGTTGGCTACAAAGTTCTTCAGTTCATCACATGATGAAGATCATGAAACTCTTTGGTCGCAAAACCCTAAGGTGTACAAACACAGTAGTTTTTTCAAGAGAAAGATGAATTAGGGCAAATTCTGCCTTCAATCACTATTTGCATGAACACAACTTTGCTTCACACTCGTGCAACTATGCAACTTTTGACGGCCCTTAAAATAATCCTTATATATGTTTATGGTTCTAAAAAAAGAAAGCCTAAACACATACTCATGGATTGGATGAAAAACAGCTCTGAAAAACTAAGTTTTATAAACCTCGATAGATAGCCATCTATCGAGCTAGTTGTCGAGCCACAGGCTGATACAGCTTTTAGACCTCAATAGATGCTAGCTGTTGAGTTAGTTATCGAGTTTTAAAATCTAGCACTTTCTCACTTGTCTCTTGGACAGACTTGCATGGTTTTAACACTTGAACTTGAAATCTTGTTCCTTAAAGTATCAAACACATCCTAGATCTACCAAATTACAAGTAAAATACGTTTTGTCAAAGGATTAGCCAATTACATAAAATATTGACATATGTTTCTAACATTGAATCACATATGTCCTAACAATCTCCTCTTTTAGCAATCCGTGACAAAACCACAAAAAACAAATAAACATATGAGAGAAGTCATAAATCACTCAACTTATACTCACTTGTTAAATACAATAAAATCTATCCTAACACAAACTCTTGAAAATTTTTGCAAGAAAAGAGTTTATGGCAAGTAGACTTTGACAACCTGTATTTCTGAAACACTTTAAACAAAACTCATCAAGGCATCTTAGTGTGAAACAAAAATAATAGATTGCATACAATAAATAAGAAACATGTATATATATAGAGAAAAGAAACAACACATGAAAAGATAGGTGAATAACATACATCAATATATATATATATATATATAAACCAAATATAAGTACAATGTATGTCAAGTGGTCACAAGACCAATATAGAAAGAAATAATGTATCTAAAATCATAGAAAAGAAAAGTACAAGAATCCTTACTACATCCCTCATATACACACTCCCTCTATCACAAAATCTCCTATACTAACCCTCCTCCTATGAGTATGACTACTCTTATCTCAAAAATACGCTTCTTTTTTGTTACAAGTGACAAAGGGCAAGTACATCAAGTAGAAAATGGATGAAGAATGAATATCATCACCATGTTAAGGAACTTCAGACCTTTTACAAAGCCTGAGCAAGGGGTATTTTGACGATCACCCCAAGAAGATGGTGTCTCACAAAAGAGAGACGAGAGTTCGTCTTTGGACACTATCCTCAGACGCTCACAGCCAGGGTAGTAAGGATGCGCTACCCTAGGAATGTGTAGTACCTCGGAGACAATCTCCGAAGTAACTACAATGTGCGTACCTCGAATGTGAGAGAAGAAATAAGGTACACAAGTGTCGATTCCATGCATATTGGAGTAAAAATCCTGTATGATCATGGAAGGGCATGTGACTAGGGCACCACATAGTGACTCCCAATCTCTACTATAGATGACAAAGGGTAGGTTAGTGTCAGAAAAATATGATAGAACGACTTAGCGTTCTGAATGAATGCCTTGTCGTGAAAAGTTCTCCGAGAAGTCTGTTTGGGTCTTCTCATCATAGAACCTAATGTGAGATGGAGCGGGGTTAGGAGGAAAAGAAGAAGATGCCCTGGAACGAATAGGGTTCCGGGATGGAGTGGATTTGCATTTAGGTGCCATAGAGCAGACTAACGCAAGAAAGAGAGAGAGAGAGAGAGAGAGAGAGAGAGAGAGAGAGAGAGAATAAAAAAAGTACCAACAAGATAATATATCAAAATATAAAGAATTGAAGGTACGTATGCATGAAAATGCATGAACATGTGACATGCAAATATAAATGCATCATGGGCTCAACCCAATCCAAACCTACCAGCACATAACATTGCAACAAATATAGCACACATCTATAATACATGAAAATATTGTTATAATGCAAGAGAGATGCAATGCATGATGTTTTGAAATCATTTAAGTAAAACCCAACCCAAAAATTTTGCAAAAACTTCATCAACTTTGAAAAAGCCCAAAAAAATTTCAAAACTCAAAAACCTAGGTCTAATGCATGAAATGCATGAATAATGAAGGAGTTAGGATCCTTACCAGTGAAGAAACACTTGATCTAGGCCAAAAATCAACTAAGGATGAAGTTTAGAGTGAGAGAGAGATGTTTTGGGAGGTGAAGAGACAAAGGCTATCGAGAGAGATTGAAGAGAAATGAAGCTAGATTTGCGCTGATCGTTTAAATAGAAGCTTCATAATTCTCAATGGATCGAGAGCTATCGAGAATTAAAAAGGAGAGAAACAGCTATTAAACCAGCTAACGAGGAGTTATCTAGAGGTTTCCAAAGCAAAGAAGTTCAATGGATCGAGGTAGCTATCGAGAAGCTATTGAGCATCCAGAAGGTTTCTCGATGGATTAAAGTAGCTATTGAGAGCTATCGAGAATGTGATAAAAAGAAGTTGAAGGGTCTCGATTGATAGCTTATCTTTCGAGAGCGATCGAGAAGCTATCGTGATTGCTTAAAAATAGTTTTTCAAAGAAGAAAAAAACATAGATATGAATGCAATCAAGCATGATACTCAACTAAAGATCCAAGCAACATTTTAAGCTTTCAAAAACATCTCTCAATCAAGAAAAATGTTAAGCACATAGATCCAAAACACACACACACACACACACACACACAAACACACACACACACACACACACACACTAAACATGTCTAACCAATTTTATATTTCAAAAACAAATTAAGATAGTTTAGTGAGCATACATTTACACAAGTATTCCTTATGATGGCCAAATCACATTATACCTGCACATGTATCAAAAGTAGTAAAGAATATTGTGTGTTGTATGTGAAAAATATCGTAAGTTTGCATAGGTGTCTACATGTTATGACGATTGGAGATATAAGAAAATCACTTTAACTCACACACAATCATAATTATTTGATGGGGACTATCACCTTCGAGATACATCCTATAATTTTCACATTTCTTAGAATACACACTTGCAATAATATATAAAGTATTTTGATCTTTTTACTTTTATTTTTCTTAGCATATTTTTCTTTTAAGCAAATCATGCATGGACATATAAGAGATAGAAAAGATATACCCAATGATGTAAAGCATTTGACATTTCACTTTTGCTATGCTGAAGCATACAAATGTCATTTCATGATTGGCGGGAAACAATGGTGAGATGGTTATTTATGCCTTTCTCTTGGAATTTTCTAGTCATTCTCATCAAAAAGAGTGATATGAGTGTCAAGTCCAAGAGATCACTTAACCTTACTCATCACGAACATAAGCCACAAAGCTCACTTGCTTAGTTGTGCATAGAGATGCTTATCTAAGCTACGAAAGATACAAAGTTTAGAAAGCTTTATTCCATTAGCCATCCAAGGTACACAAGTACTAATGTATACAAACACACACTGTTTTTGTATTTTTCTAATTTTTCAATTTTTTTATTATTTTTTTATGAAAAAAAAAAAACCAAAACTGAAAAGAAAACAAACTAAGAAGGAAGGAGTTCACAGTTTTCACCATGTCGATTCAGATTTTCCTTTAGATTAGGTCGGTGATCCCAGAGTCTTCTCTTCCATATGATAAGAGGATAACGCCAGTATCAGTGATAGCACCAGTTCTTGGGGGAGAATGGTTGAAAATGTGCTTGCTCACCACCAGATTCTCTCCTGAAATGAGATCACTAGCATACATTATGCTTTTCAACCTCTTCCCAGTGAGGAATTTGACGAATCTCTCCCAACCATGAGCATTGTTCCTTCATGACTTGTTCTAGAAGAAGGACATAGACATCTGTGCTCACATATACCATTTTCTTGAGAAGTGTGTCAATAAGAAGCATCCCGAATAACTCTACCTTTCCCAAGATTGATCATGTCTATCATACAACATGAGAGGGTCCGGATTCCCCACGGTTTGCCAGTGATGAAGAGGGAAGACTAGATCTCTGCTCAAACGATGACGAGGAGCAAAGCTCATCTTCATGGTCTTGGAGAAGAAGAAGAGAGAGGAGATGGTAAGGACACTGCTCATGAGGGTGGCAGCATGATGAAGATATTGATAACTTCACCCTTAATCCTGAAGACATGTAAGCCTCACCTTCATTGCCTTAGGAGTAGCCACAGGCATAGCCTCAAGGACAGCCACATGCACCTCTTCATGCTCCCGATCGCATCGACGTGCCTCTTGATAGATTCTACTATTTCCAATGTTCATAGGAGGCTATGCAATGGATGTTGGATGATCATTGTGCGTACACCACTACTTAGATGACGTATCTTCATGAGCAAATCATTGCTCTCTCCACTCAGATTAGAGACTTGGAGAGCAAGGACTAGCACCTTTGGCCATTCCAGTCAAAAATGGGGAGTAGTAGTTAGTTGGGGGGGAGTAGAATTTTGAGACTATTTTTACTGCTCTTATAGTTTATTTAGTTGCTTTGTTTCATTTACATTGCTTTACTTTAAAGATTTAGTACTTTAGTTTAAAACTTAGTTTACTCTAGTTCTTTATGTATATGAGTTTTTATAACCGTTTCTTGATGCTTTTAGTTATCTATTGCCTCTTGCCTTTGTTTCTTTAATGGAAATGTGCTTGTTGGACATGCAATTAATTTTTGCATTGCTCTTAATTGCTTATGTGTCCGGATGATCATTTACTAGTTAAATGTTCATTGTGTTCATTTCTTAATGACTGTTCATGTTTGATCAAGTTATGCTATAAGTTCTTATATCTTACATTTGTCTTGATCACATTTTACTTGCTCTTTATACATGCCTTGTACTCTACTTGTCTCGTGCTTAATGAAGTTATTTGTTATGTGCAAGTGTTTCAGGATATAGGTGTTTATGGTTCAAGTGCTTCACAGATTTTAGATTTAGGTGTGAGTGAGTTTTGCCTCTGTTTCCATGCTCACGTTTTAAGTCTAAAGCTTGTTTAGGGGTTTTGTCACGGAATAGTCAAAGGGGGAGATTGTAAAGTTGTGATTTACAACTATGTTTATGTTGGCTTTAATTCTGTGTCAAATTTGATTGTAATTCTGTTCAATCATTTTCTTGTATTTTTGTGAGATTTTGTGTAAGGGTTGTATGTGAGAGTTTGGTGAAGAATCTATGAAGAAATGGTTTTTACGACTTACTCATGACTGACTTGCGATTGCTGACTTACAGAACAAACCACGTGAGAAGTACATACTGGAATATGAAGAGTCCATGACAGGCTGGATTTCGTGAGTGATTCATGACTCAGGTTAAGTCACGAGTGACCCATGAAACTCACTGCCTAATTGCTTTTTGAAGTGCGACTTTTCCCATTCTTTACTAACACTATATAAACCCTCATTACCCAAAAAATATAAGAAGAAGAAGGAGTATTTTCAGAAAAAAAAAAAAAAAAATTGATAGAGAAACTCTTTGAGAGTTAGAGATTGTTTTACCCACAATCCTTTACATCATTTCTCTAAAGTTTCCATCTACTCCCATCTCTCCATCTACACATCCTTAAGAGGTTCTCAGCCCAAAAACTTACCTCACCCACTCTACGTGTTGAGAGAAGTTTTGGTGCCTTTGGGAAGTATTGGAAGAAGCCATTGAGTGGCAGATGCAATCGGATAGAATTGCGGGATCCGGATAACTAGTGAAGACATGGCTCTGAGAAGTTCGTTAGTAGTAGGAGTTTGGAGGGTTCAAGTATATTGGGTAGATTAGGCTTGGAGGGTCTTTTTAATATTCATGTACTCCAACTTATTAACTAGTGGATCAATTATGGCTAGACATAGCAAAATGGGCGGGTCGAGTTGAGTTCGAGTTGGGTCAATCGGGTTGTGGGTCAAACAGGTTGCGGGTCAAAAATGGGTCATTTTAAGCGGGTTGAAAACAGGTTTGGTTCAATTAGGTTGTAGGTTGGGTCGGGTCGAGCTGATCCGTATTTTTCACATGATTTTTTTTTATAAAGAAAAGAACATGTTTTTGTCATTTGGAAAGTCATGCAACAAATTACTTGATGTAAAATGCGTTACTTTGAATTCATTGCTTATATCAGGAATGAACTCAGTTAAACTTATTAATACTTATTCAATAATTTTAAAATTATAAAATTCCTAACATTGCGATCTAAAAAAAAAAAATAACACAAAGATAAGTAAAACAAATGTACAAGTTTTATTTCTACGCAATATCAACATTTCAAAATAAAAAACAAAATTACAAATTGGATAACTCATTTGACAAAGAATAAAAATATATAAGAAATTTACAATATTGAAAATTAATTTTATCTATTATCAATTGTGGTTGACACTTTATTTCAATTTGAGATATACATTAAAGTTTGAATGTTTACTAATTTATACATGGTCTCTTTTATGAATATTTTATCATTGTTAAGCAACACACACTTTAAAAAATATCATAATTTATTTTAAAAGCCGTTTATTTTGGGCATAATTGTTAAAAAAATAGGTCTAAACATTCATAATTTATGCTAATTTGATAATTTGGCTTCATTATTTTCACACTTGTGAATGTTTCTTACACATACTACAATTTTAAGTCTATGTTTTTAACTCTACTATTACAAGATTATCTTGGCATGTACTTTGTTAGTTGATATCGAAAATTTTTTACTCATTACATAGTGCTCAACCATTCATCTTTCAATTAATTTGTATGCAGTTATGTAAATGTCTCAATTGTTTCCTTAATGCTCACATTTTATTATTTTTTTTTACCCAAAAAAAAATTTTAAATGGTTCGGGTTTAGGTCGTGTCGCGAGTTGGGTCACGAGTCAACCCATTTTTGCTTCGAGTCAAAAAAATCGGGTTTGGGCTGTGTATTTTTGGGGTTGGGTTAGAAAATTCTGACCCGTTTTACCATGTCTAATTACGGCTTAGAGGGCCGCAGAGAAGTTTTTCGCCGAGTACTTCGGTTTTCTCTTCGATAAAACGTCTCGGTGTTATTTTGTGTTTGCATCTCTCTTCCCTACTCTTTAAGTTTTACATTTATTGCTTATTGTACTTGCTTATGGCTTAGAGTAGTGTTTTGGTTTATTGTGCGTGTTTTACTCTTGTTCTGCACTTAGATAAGTTTGAGTAAAATTAATTAAACTATAATTTAAAATTAGGGATCTAAACAAGTATTAGTGTTTTCATAATAATCGAGCTTTTATACAATAACTCTCAAATATCGAAGAACCCATTTCATAGCTTGCAAATGTTCTTCACTAGGATTCGCCATATATCTGCTTACCACCCTAATAGCATGTGAAATACCTGGGACGAGTGAGAATTTTATACTAAATTTGGCTAAAAATGCAAGGAGCATGACGTGAATGCTCTTATACTAACTTCAGAAATTGAATATTTTTATGCTAGAGTTTTATATTAAAAACTATTGATTGCATGATTTTCAAAAAATACATTATTCTTTTATGATAAAAAATAAAAAATAAAAACCTCTCTTGTGATATAATCAAATATTATTTGAGCGAACATGATTATTTTAAGGTAAAAATTCTAGTATAATCCTAAAATGTATAAAATCCAAATTGAAATTGTATTTTTGATAATTTAATTGTTATAATTAGTAGGGAAAAATCATTTGTACTTAATTATTATCATATAAGACATAAGATAAAAGCTACAAAGACTCTTGATCAAATTGAAATCGACTTAAATATGTAGGGATCGATCAAAATTTTAGTTTGACGTTATCCATTAAAATCCAAAAGTACATTAACAAAGTCCAACCACTTGGTTATATGGAAAGGGATTATTATGCATGTATAGGTAAAAAGAAAAGAAGGAATTGAATTCCAGCAAAGATGATTGATGAATGTGAAGCAAACAAAAGACAAAAGGGAGGTTAAGAAGACTAGAAGAGAACAGTATTTTTGATAATTTAATTGTTATAATTAGTAGGGAAAAATCATTTGTACTTAATTATTATCATATAAGACATAAGATAAAAGCTACAAAGACTCTTGATCAAATTGAAATCGACTTAAATATGTAGGGATCGATCAAAATTTTAGTTTGACGTTATCCATTAAAATCCAAAAGTACATTAACAAAGTCCAACCACTTGGTTATATGGAAAGGGATTATTATGCATGTATAGGTAAAAAGAAAAGAAGGAATTGAATTCCAGCAAAGATGATTGATGAATGTGAAGCAAACAAAAGACAAAAGGGAGGTTAAGAAGACTAGAAGAGAACAGCTGGCAACAGAGAAAACAAAGAACAGCTGTGTAATACAGTGAGATCTCACTTTCAGCCAATCATGGAGAACCTAACCTAATTCATTTCACACGCTCTCAGAATCTTACTTTCTGAATGAAAGACGGTCAAAAACCAAAATGCTATATTAGGAATCGCCACCGACTTTGTTGACAAAAAAGAAAGAGCATGATCCAATCTTTCATACAATAAGTGATTTTAAATAGTGGAAATTATATTAAAATAGGAAAAAAAGTTAACCAATGTTCCAAGTGCATTAGTTCAGGAACTATTTTAAATTTTTATGAGAAAATTAAAAATTTTATTGATGTTTTTGATAGCTTTTTATATTTTTCATAGTGGTATTGAAATTTTTTAAAAATGATTCATTAACAAATGTCTTAACTCCTAAGTTCACTTGTAAACAAGACTCATTAAAAAAAGCCCTGTGATTGTTCAAATGCATTAATTAAGATTGACTTTGTAATTTCAATCATTCAGTTTTTTTGTAGAGAGTCACACAATATTCATTAGTTAAAGAGACCTTTATTTATTTAAAAAGTTAAAAATAAATTTGTTTATTAGTTTTTGTTATTTTATTCTAATGTCAAAGACCCCCACTCGATTCTTCTTTTTTTCTTTTCCTATTAAAAAGAAATTATTTATTTATTTAAGATATGATAGAATTCCAACCTATGATGCTGATTCTATAATGATTACTTTTTTTTTTTTTTCTGATCAAAATACCAATCGAGTTTTACTGTAAGCGGGGTACAAACGCTAATTTTTTATTTGATTATAAGAGGCTATACCAGATGAACTACTTGAAATCTACCCACTCAATTCTTTCTTAATTAATTAATGCATTCACGCACCCATTCACACAAACAATTAAAAAAAATAAAGAGAGTTTACAATCATATTTGGTCCTACATTCTAGAGTTTATCAATTAGTCATTAATTTATAAAATCATTTTAATTTGAAGTCTGCGTGCATCTTTGTTAATTTTATTTTTGGCATTTTGGAGAGTAATGAAGCAAAGAAAAAAGAGAGTAATCCATTGTGGGGCAACATAATCAAGAAGGGAAGATTTATTGGGGACATCATTGTAAACTTATATAAATTAATAAATATTTTGTAGAATAACAGTATATCATTATCAAATAATAAATAATAAAAAAAAATAAACAAATTACTAAGCTCACAACAAACTGATAAGTCTTGAGCAATCTAAAAAAAAAGAGAAATGTTAATGGAAGCCCTAAGAGCATTAGTTTATGAATTATTTTTAGAAGACTTTTATGAGAAAAATGATAAAATAATAATTCTTTTTTACTGTTTTTTATATTTTGTATAAAAGTTGTATCAAAACTTTTTTAATATGATTTATTAACAATTAGTTTAAGGATACTGATTAACATAATCTAATAAAGAATTACTTCATAGCACATCTAGCAAGAGAGAGTGTGACTGGTTCCAAACTTCAAGTAGCTTTCAGTATTTTATTTTTAAAAAAAGAAAAAAAAATCTAAGAAAAAGAAATCAGAATAGTGAAGACTGAAGAGTGAGAGTGAGAGTGAGAGAGAAATCCAAAAAACTAACTGTGATGGGCTGACATGGGTTTTGATGCGACTCATCCATCACCAATCTATAGGTGGTAATGGCAACACAGAGAGAAGTAGGGCTTGAAGACTATAAAAAGAGACCCTCATGAGTAAAATGGTAAAACCTTCTATCTATAGTGGAGATTTTTCCAAGTGTATGCAGATCTCCCACTTTTCTTTTGTTGTCTTAATATTTTGAACAAATGTGTTGATGCCATGTAGTGATCGTTTCTGACAGTCTGAGACACGTATGGGCCGTCGCAATTAAAAAAATCTGGATGCATATGGGACACATGCGTGCAATGGTATCAGCGACATGTCCATGTCCGACATGGACTCATTGCTCATATTAGTGCGCCCTTGCTCCACAGTTTATTTTTTTGATAGATGCTTCACAGTTATTGACTAACGTGAGAAACTAGAAAGTTACAAATGGGAGTATTCATGGTAGTTTTAATTATATAATTTTTTTAATGAATAATATGATTGGTTTAAATAATATACATGAATAGTGTTATAATCATCTTGTAATTGATTGAAAAAGATAGTTACAAACTTTGTCCTCCTAGTGCGGCAAGATTGGGTACAACTCGTCCTCTCGCATAAGTCTTAGTCGGCCAAACAACTGTGACGATAACTGTGATTGACTCACATGAGGCAGTGGAACCTGACTCTTTCGTATTATTAACGGAATTGGGTGGGCTCTACTCTCTCTTGTTCTGTGCATGTAATTGAAGATGCAAAATAGCTAAAGACTTTGTTTAGAACAGTTGAGTTCAAACAAATTCCTAAGTCTTGTATCAAAGCAGATATCTATTAGCATTTAATTGGGGCATAAAAGCCAAAACAATGTGGCAAAATATTCAAAGAGTAGCCTGGGATTTAGGGCTTCGCAAAAGTTTGGCAAAAACCACATTTTGTAGCACAATAGTTAAGTTGTTAGGACTGACGGAAAAAAGAAAGAAAAAAGAAGCACCATACGACCAGAGAGCAAATTTGAGGTCTCAACAGGTTCAAACTTTAATTTTAGTCCTTTAGAGCTGGATTTAAACTAAATGTGGCAAACGGATCGGATCAGTTGGGTTTAGTTCCAGAACAGGTTATATTAAACGGGTTAGAAGCAAGCCAGTTTAGGTTGACCCATATTTTTTCACATGAATGTTTAGAAAGGAAAAAAAAAAAGGTATTTGCCACTTGGTAAATCACGCAGCAAATTATTTAGTTTGAAATGCATTAATTTAGATTTAGTCATGTCAAGAAAGAGCTCACATTAACAAATTGATATTTTTTCATTGAATAATAAAATTATACAAATCTTAGAACTGCTAACCAAAATAAAATAGAAAAAGCACAAAAGAGTTTGAGTAATGCCACTTCTATCATATTAATTTTCATAACAATTTTACAATAAATCCTATTTAGTAAATTGTTAGGATTTGAGGTTTACAGCTTAGAGTTTAGGGTTTATGGCTTATGATCTAAGGGTTATGGTTAAGGGTTAAAGGTTTATAATTATGTACATTTTTTGAAAGTTTGGACATTAAATATACAAAATTATGTATGTTCTAAACATTGAAGATACATAATTGTGTGCATTTAAAAAAAAAAATTTAGTTTATTGAATAAATAGAATTGTTTATATTTGTAAAAGATTGTGTACATTCAATATACAAAAATATGTACCGTTTTGAAAAATTATATACATTAAATAAACTAAATTGTGAACATTTTTTGAAAAATTGTGTAGCTTAAATATATAAAATTGTAAAATTATTTGGAAAATGTAAATTAAAATACAGATTTGTGTACATTAATATACATAATTTTTACTTTCTCTAATTTGAAGATTTATATATAGAATGTATAAATCTTATGCTCTCAGTAATTTGTGATGAAAAAAAGTCCACACATAAAAAAATATTGTATACATTGAATGTATAGAATTGGGTACATTTTATTAAAATTTTGTACATTGAATATATAGAATTGTGTACATTCTTTGAAAAATTGTGTAAATTTTTTGAAAGAAAATTTAATTAAAAAAAAATGTATACACTCTTTGAATGTTTGGATATTGAATGTATAAACATACATTCTCAACAATTTGTGAAGAAAAATGTTCACACATCAAAAGTTTTATATGTTTAATATATAGAATTTTCTATATTCTTGAAAATTTGTGTTCATTGAATATTAAACACAATTGGGTATATTATTTGAAGGTTTGGAAGCTAAATTTATGTATGTTAAATATATAGATTTGTATACATTGTACAAAATAACTCTTTACATCTTTGCACCCAAAAAAAAAAAAAAAAGTAAATCTTGACTTGTCTAGAAACATACAAGTTAATTTAATATAAATAAATTACGTATGATATACATTAAATACACTTAATTTAATGAGCTATGTATGACATAAGAGTAATTAGAGGGATTAAAAAATGCATTATTTAACTATATAAATGCATTTACATGTTTTTAGGAAAAATATAGGGGGACTATTATTGAATTTTATGTCCAAAATTGAAAGCTCGAAAGTGTGTGAAAACACAAGAGCTGTTTAGACCTCCAAAACAAAATTACGGCTCAGTTGATTTTACTCTAACTTAAACTAAGTGCGGAATAAAGTAAATGCAAGCGAACAAACAATATAACTACTCTAAGCCATATTCGTCAAATCATAACAGTAAAATGAAAGCTAAAAGAGTAGGGAAGAAGAATGCAAACACAAGATAACACGCCGATGAGTTATCGAAGAGGAAACCGAAGAACTCAGTGAAAAACCTCTTTGCCGCCCTCCAAGCGTAAATTGATCCACTAGAGAATAAGTTGGAGTACACAAATAACAAAAGACCTTCTAAGCCTAGTCTACCCTATGTACTTGAGCCATCCAAGTTCCTGCTATCAACTGACTTAACGAAGACTTGTCTTCTCTACCTCTTCGAATCACGCAATTCAGCCCGATTTCATCCACCAAACAAATGGCTTTTTCCAATGCTTTCCAGCAGCACCAAAACCTTACTTTACACTTAGGATGAGTGTGGTAAGTGTTTGAGCTATCAACCTCTTAAGGATTTGGATATGAAGAGGTAGGAGTTGAGGAAAACCACAATAGATTGTGTAGAGTATTGTGGGTATGACAATCTCTCACTCTCAAGGGTAATGCCTAGAGTTTTCTCTCTAAAAAGCACTTCTGTCAATATGTGGGTAATGTGAGTATATATAGTGTGGGTAGAGATAAGGTGTATCAGATATGACAAAATAGCAAAACAGAATGTTTCGCGGGTATCTCACAGAAAGGTTTTACCCGCGAGACACTCGTGAAAACCAGCTATCACTATCTGTCATGACTCTTCGCATTCTAGTCATGTCCTAAGCATATGCTTCACTTCGCGGGAAGGCTACTCGCGAGCTACCCACAAAAACTCTTTTGATCTTCAATTTGCCATGTGTCTTCATACTGTCTCCCACACACAACCCTTACAAAGAAATCCCACACATAATACATGGTACATAAGATTGAACATAATTATAATCAAATTTGGCACAGAATTAAAGCCAACACAAAATAGTTGTAAATCACAACTTTAAAATCTCCTACTTTGGCTATTCCATGACAAAATTCCTAAAACAGACTCTAGACTTAAACGTGAGTTTGGGAACAGTGGTAAAACTCACTCACACCTAATCTAGAAGCTGTGAAGTACTTGCATGTATATACTTGTAACCTAAAATACTCACACGCAAACAAAACTTTCATTAAGCTTATGACAAGTTGAATACACGGTACGTATATGAGCAAGTAAAGTGCGATCAAGGTAATAAGCAATGTATAAACAATTAAGCATATCTTGATCAAACAAGAATAGTCATTCAAGAATGACTACAATGAACATTTAGCTAGTAAATGATCATCCAGACATGCAATGCAATTAAGCGCAGCGCAAGAATCAATTGCATGTCCAACACACAACCAATGCAAAATACTAGAAGTATTTGCATCAAGGATACAAGATCCATCAAGGGCACATGTGTGTAGTACTAAAGATAATGCAACAAAATCTAAAAGTACTTAAAAAAGGCTACAAAGCAAGGATATAAAAACAAAGTACTTAATATAAACTAAAAGTTTTAAACCAAAGTACTTAAAAAGCTTTAAAAGAAAGCAATGTAAATATCCAAGATGAACCACTAAGCCACCAAAATGAACCAATATCTATGATATGCTCCCCCTCAAATTGTGCAACTCCCAACTCCCCCTTAAAACTTTCTCCCCCTTTTTGACCGGAATGGCCAAAGGAGCTAGAACTGCTTAGATTTTGAGTCGGGTCCCTCTTTTTGCTGCCTCTGCTCCATCATCATGTCTTCAATCTGAGATGATAGGGCAGTAATCTGGCCTTCGACATAGGTAAACTGATCCGTGGTGTGCTGTACATGGGATTCTAGCATACCATACACTTGCTCAATCTTGGCAAAGAGATGATCAAGAAAATCGGGTCCCCGTTCTCGTAATTGGGAAGATGGTGGTGCAGAGCCCTTCGGGGCTAAGTTGAACCTATCAATTTCTTCCTCCATGTCCCCACCTTCTTCCTCAACATCATCCCTTGGGATTGAGAAATGCCAGTTCTTGATCCGGTGATGTGCGCTTTGCTTCGGGTCACGGTATGAGCACCAATGGGATAGTCTCTTTGCACGATGGTAAGACTGCTTGGAATCTTTAGCTTTGTCTTTGCTATGAGACCCATAATGAGACTTGGGAATGGCTAGATACTCAATTTCTTTCTTGAGACCATTGTATTTAAATGACATATTATTATTATTATTATTATTATTATTATATTTTTGAAAGACGTTATCAACAAACGTCAAAAATAATAATAATAATGGCTTACTAATATTACCATTGTCAATTGAGTTTGAGTTGTGCACTATAAGCCTAAAATAAATTAGTATCATCTAAGTCTTAATTGAATTGATTTACTTATTTTACAAAAAAAAAAAAAAAGTTTAAAAATTGGATCAGGTCAAAGATCAGATAGGTAGCTAGGGTTAGGTTGAATTGTAAAAAACAAAACAGATCAGATCATGGGTCAACCAATTTGTACCTGGGTGAAAAAATCATCTTCAGTTTTGAGTTGGGTCCAATTTGCCATGTCAAATTTTAACTAAGTCTCTTACTTTAAGAATAAAAAAGCTTTACAACTTTACATGTTAGAACAAATTAAATATACGGAAAGACAAGTGATAAAAGAATGCCAAGTACCGGGGGTAAAAATAGTCAGAAAGTGATGTTTTTCTCTAACTAATCAAGTGGGAGAAGAAGTTTAATCAGGTGCTTGTCGGGAATACGTGGAAGTAGTTTGAATTTAGGACGGCAAAAGAGTTCGAAGTAGCTGTCCTCTACTTCGCACGCATCCAACTAAGGTGGAGCCTACCATTTTCCTCCTAAGATCTTCGCCATTTTCCTCCTAAGATCTTCAGCACAATCTCAACTGCTAAGCAACACAAGGACTGCCTGTGGGACTTGAAGTAAAAGGAATTTACGTTGTTGTCTTGTCGTGTGTGTGTCTTGGTATGATGATATCTCTTTATCATTAGACTAAAATACCAATCAGTTTTTAGTGTAAGCAGGAATTGAACTAGGATTAAGATATTAAGGTTAAAGAATGATCTAGGGTTTTATTGTGTTACCTTCACAATTAAAAAAAAAAAAAAAAAAAAAAAAAGAAAAAGAAAAAAAAAAATTCTATTTGCATTTTGGTTTAATTTTTTTTTTCTTATTACTTAAAAAAATACGATAGAACATCAATATATAGATTTTGGTTTATGATAACTGCTAAAATATAGACCTTAATATCTTAATCCTAGTTCATTTTGGGATTTTTATAATTTTGTTGGTCAATTTCAATAAACTTTAGCATTAAGATGAACAGAAACATAGCATGTGATATTTCCATGATAGATGTATCTAAAAAATGAGACATGAAATATCAAAACAAACATACTCTATGTCACCGCCACACACTTTTGGTGTGATAGTAACTCCACAAGTATAAGTGTTTGTAGAATGTGGGGGGTAAAAGCCAGAGTTTAAATTTTCAGAAAGGAGCTCCACACACATAAACACTTAAATTATGCTAGAGTAAAATTTTATCTTGTATATATATATATATATATATAAATACTCCATGTCATTTATTTCTTGTTAGAGATTATGGTAGAGTAGAATTTTTGTCTTGTAAAAAAAAAAAATACTCCATGTCATTTGTAAGGACCTGATTTGAACTCCTATCCTAAAAGGTATATGGACTCAAGCCCAAAAAGCCAAAAATAATAAATTTGTAGAGAATGGGCTGGAAAACTGGGTTTTAGTGAATTAAGTAACAAGCCAATGGATTTTGATGACGAAGAAAGAAAAATAATAGACGTTCACTAAAGAAAAAACGTCCTCGGCCAAACCTGAGGAGATTGATTCTTAGGTATTGTTCTTAAAGTTTTATTACAAGTCTGATTCTAGATTGCCACAGTGTTCCTTTCTTAATTTTCCGATCCTTTCCTCATAGAGGGTCTTTTACATTATATAGTCCCCCTTAAACCATCCTGATCCTACACTGGTTGACATTTGAGCCCTTNTTTATCCATTTATGTAACAACAAGCCATGATCAGATCTCAGAGAACAAGATCATTACTGTCCCAAAGATGACTATCAAGTGCAGTAGAAACCTTAGCTTGTTTTATTCATTCCAGTCATAACCTTTTTTTGTGCAAAACTCCTCACACAACACAGATTAAAGTTATGAACAATGAAACAACCATTAAAAGTGCAGTATTATGAGAAATGCTACGTCCACAACACTTTCACAACAAATCCTCGATGCCAGGTTGTTACTGATAGGCAAAAGAGTAATTTTAGTGGTGGAGCCAGGTTGCCCAGATGGTTCTCTCATATAATACAAACCCCAATATTGGCCAAGAAAATTATTCCCATATCTGAACCTATCTCATTCATATTCATATACCTATAACCCAACTCTTCAATTTTGCCATGAAATAACATTTTTCAAAAAGCAACTGCTATATTTTCTCTAATTTAAGCATAGCCCCAAAAAGAAACCAACTTGAGTAATGATTCGAAAACCCAAAAGGAATCTATACATATGATAAATCAAATCAAATCATTAAAATCGCACAACCCAAAAAAAAAAAAAAAAACCTAAAATAAAAGAGAGAGAAAACCACTAACCATTCTTTAAAGAGTTAAGCGAAGAAGCTGAGGTTGAATTTGATCTTATTCCCTGAATTCAACAAAAAAAGGGATGGAGAGGAAAAGGGTTAGGGTTTAATAATCGAAATCCCTAATTTGAGAACAATAGAATAGGAAAAGAGAAATAGTACCTTTGCGGAAAATTGAGACTGTATATTCTGTATAGACCTCAGTAGAACACTAATCGGATAGAAGATGATAAGAGATTTGTGGAGAGCGGGTACAATTACAAGTAGTGTGAGTTTGGAATAGCTCACTAAACCGACTTTTCGACAAGAGGAGGTTTTCTTTTTTCCTATATATATATTTTTGAATAAAAATTTAAGGATAAAGTTTTTTTTTTTTTTTAATAGAAAAAGTTAGAATTTGATAAAATTACATTTTAGTTTTTTTTTTTTTTTTTTTTTTTTTTTTACTTAAGGTGAGTTTGTATAAGCTATTGCAAAGCGGTGTGTTTGGGTTTAAAATAAACATTTGTAAAAATGCTATAAGGAGTTATTATTGCGAGACGAAATTTTAGGTTTTCAAAACAAGCTTTTAGACTCTTAAAATGCCTAATCAAACAAAACCTTAACATAGGTGTGCTTTATCCTTTTTGCGCTGTGTTTATTATTAAAGGTTTAAAAGACAAAAGGTTTGTAATTCAATTGATTGACACGAAGTTTATTTTCATGGGTCGCCATCATTCTATATATATGAGTTCTTTCAAATTTCTCGTATTGTTTTTCGTGGATTAGCATCTCGAGGTCCTTTGATGGGTATAAAGAAAGAGTCTTTGTAGTAACCACCAAACCAATAGAACAAGGGTTAGCTTTGCAACTAGTCCATAAGTAAGGTAAGTAGGTCCATTACCGGCTAGCACTTGACCTAAAAGACCTAATGGAGTAATCCCTCTCACATTTATGGTTCAAATCATCTTCTTCTTCATTACAACAATCGAATTATTAAAAAAAAAAAAAATTAGTGATTTGATTTAAAAAATATCATTTTGTCAAGATTAAGTTAGTTTTCATTTTGTCTTCTTGTAAATTTTAAGGAGTTAACTTTTGTTTATTGGGACTAACTCCATTATACAACTATGAAAAAAATTGTCAAATGCCATATTGAAGGCATCTTCAACTTGGCCAAAGGAACAAAATATTTCGACACTAGTTAATATCAGTATACGATTTTAGGATTACCAATATATATGTATATAAGTTGAAGCGTAGTATTTATTGTAATCACGCTTCTCTTGAGCCGCGTAAGCATAGCATTTCAGTCCACTTCAGTCAATTCAGTCAACTTTGGTCCATTCAGTCTAGTTCGGTCTAATTCAGTACATTTGGTCCACTTCAGCCGTTTCCGTCCATTCCGGTCCAGTTCTATCTACTTCGGTCTATTCAGTCCAGTTCGGTCTACTTCAGTCCATTCCATGCAGTTAGGTTTACTTGGGTCCTATTCGGTCTACTTCGGTCCATCCGGTCTACTTTGGTCTATTTCCATCCACTTTGTTCAATTCGGTCTATTTTGTCCAGTTGGTCCATTTTGGTCAAGTGTATCAATTGTCTTATTAATTGTTGCTTCGGGAAGTGACTTGCCACTTTTACGTGATGCTATAACTGACACTACCATGATGAAATCTGAGGGTAAAAGAGTAAAAGTCCTTCCAGATCAACCAGGGTCAAATCCATTTCATTCCCAATCTTCTTAACAACGTGAACATAATCAATTGGGTGAGGCACAAGAGTGATTCAAACTCTAGAATTTCAACCAGTACTTGTCACCAATAATATTGTGGATAATAACAATTTCATTCTCAATGTCAAACTGACAAAGCACAACAGTCTACATCAGCTGGTCATCTTTCAAAACCATTCCAAGATTTGAGTTATTAGAACCTTTCTGAAGTGCATCTTCCACTTTCAGCCATTCAGAAACCATAGTAACCTTTGCATCAACATGCATATCCAATAAATTAAACAAACAAAGCACAGCACAGGCAATGGTCAAATTATACACCTAGAAAAAGACAGCCCACGGCTTTTAAAAGGAAAAAAATATATGAATATAACTTAAAAGCTCTATGTATAGCATAAAATATAGAAGCTTCAGTTTTTCCTTATTATGTTATGGTGAAAATAAAAGCACACACAAGCTGTGGAATAACCTGCATAATATCAACATGTATCTCTGTTTTTTTTTTTTTTGGCAGTTTTGAAACACGATCCAGGTCATCATAGTAAGAGTTTCAATGCCCATGAGCCCATCATTTCCCATCAACATTTTCCTGATGAGAGAGCTATTACTATGAGTATAAGGTTGTTTTGACCTTTGGGTATGCCTTTTTGAAGAAATTTTCCTCTTTATAAGTTATTGACTAATTTACTCTTGATCCTTGCAATGTTTGTGACTAATTTGGCCAAAAGAAATGACGTAGTTTTGTTGGTACTTAGCAATTATAAATGACATTATTTAGTGGACCAAAATAATAAAGAAAGAGTTTCAATTATGAAAATAATTTCACATAAATCATTGAAGATTTTTTTTTTAATGAATAAAAACCATTTAAAATATGGTAGTATTCTTTGTTTTTATTTGTCTTAATATATCATTTTTTTTCTTTCTTAAATTGATGTGAAAGATAATATAATATTTCTTCGTATAGGTAGAAGATAATATAATTTATTATATAGCATTTCTCTTTCTTATGTTTGACACTTTTTCGTAATCAAGCATTTTTTTTTTATTCCTTAATGTAGCAATCCATTTCCCTAAATCATTATAAGAATTCGGTTGATAGGGGTATATTACAAATGATGTAGAGAAGTAATATTAATTTAGAGGACATGAAAAAAGCTGAAAGGTTTTATAAAACTTGTTTGGATTGAAGGGATTATAAAAAAATAAATAAATAAATAAATAAAAACTCACTAAATTTGATTAGATTTAGACTAATTGTCATATAATTAAATGATCTAAAGACTAGAGTCAATCCCCAATCATTGTTCATAGGTTTGATTAGTGCAGGTCGGTTGGGTTTAATTATTACTATAGAATTTAGAGATTTTTTCAATGGGAACACCAAACTGATGTTACAGTAAATAAATAAAAAACTCATAAGCCATAAACACATGGATTGCTCGGGTCTGACATTATATATTCAGCTGTCCAGAAAGGCACAATACAAATTGGGCCAGCTTAGACCCAATTGCAGGATCGTGGCTTTTCACACTATCAAATTATCTTTATTTTTTTAGTAGGAAAAAAGAAAAACAAAATGATTGTTGTTCACACTAACACACACAACCGGGGACACGCACAACCGGGGACACGCACACATTTTGCACTAAAATTGTAATTTCAAAGCCAAAATTTCAGTGTAAAATGTGTGTACGTGTAAGGTTGTGAGAAGTAAAGCGTGTCATGTATGTAATAAACACTACCGCAGAAAAAAGAAATTATCTTTTTCTTTTCTTGAATTTTCATACTAGGAAACTACTTATGTTACTTGAATGCCTCCAACATAGATTCTAAAGTTAATCATCACAAAAACTGTTCCTTTTCAATTCTTGTATCATCCCAATTCATAGAATGTTGGAAGGATATATTCCTTTTTTTCTCTTTGTGTTTTGGGCCACTAAAATGAAAAATGAGTAATGAGTAATGAGTCGAATTTTGGAGAAAATGACATGGGGCTATGGGAGTGAGACCATTTCTCTTTCTCTCAACCCCAAACGCACGTCTTGCTTCAGAAAATGGTATCACCATCATGCATGGCTTGTGCGCAGACCAGCCGCCATGAACTGAACGCACTAATCTTTCTACATAAAGCTCTTTACACAGTTTACAAGTCAAAGTTTTCGTCTAAAATTTTCAAACGAAAGCAACTGCCCACAACTCCACAAGTGATTATTACCAAACAAAGTGTTTACACGCACCATTATTGTCACCCCCTTATTGTTACGAAAAGGTGAATCCTGCCAAATAGATGGGAATCCATTGCTAGGATCAGTGGGTCACCTCAATAGACTAGTCTTTAATTAATGAAAAAGAAAAGTCATAAAAAAAAATTACTTGAATAAGAAGAAATTCATCAACAAAAAGAAAAATCTAATGAAAAAAAAAAAAAAAAAAGACCCTTTTTCTATGCGATAGTACAGTTTAGACTCATAAATTTTTTCATAACGGTTAAGATGGTTAAGTTGTGAACTTTATTAGCGTCGGGTTCACGTGAAAATTAATAATAGCTTATCTTCAAAAAAAGAAAAAGAAGAAAGAAGTTGGAAAAAAGGCATTAGTATCATACTATCATATCATTTGAAAACAAAACTGGACAGCTTTTAATTTATGGGTTGGTCAACAGGTCAAATAACTTGCAAGCAATGTTTTTTTCTTTGAACAAAATACAGAAAAAGAAGAATTCCATGGTTCATGTACAGTCAAATCAGTCATATGTTAAAATCATACGCGGAGTTAGGCCCGTCGCATGAAAGAATCCCAAACGTAGGAAAGCTACAAAGGTGACATGTGGGTTTTTGTTCAAACTTCAAAAGTAGCAATTTACAATAAAAATAAAGAATTTAAAAGACGTGGCACTTAGTCAAAATTGTTAGAAATAAAGTCTGGTTGAGCAATGAAAGATTTACTTGAAATATGTAAAGTTTGAAATACATAGAGTTTGGAATATCCATAGGAGATGTATATTTATAATTGTGTTCATTATTATATATTTATAATCTAATGATTTACTTTAATTGCATATATCCAAGAGATATCAACTTAAGATTGTGGATGACTACTTTAATATAAGAGTTTATCTTTCTCTTTCTCTCTCTCCCTATATATATATATATATATATATAAATATGAGTTGGGTTTAAATTACACTTAGTATAACTCTAAGCAATTTCGATAATTTTTAATTAGATATAAATTTTGATATATCCACCATTAGATTACATTACCTTTGTATATTCTTCATCCCTACAAAATTTAAAGATGATCAAAAATCAATAACTATGTTATCAACCAATTATTTAAATTCAAGTTTTTGTAGTTTAAAATAATGTATAAAAAAATGAGTTTACATGTTAAGAACATATAGAAAATTTAATTCAACAATTGGATTTTCAAAATATGAATTAAATTACAAGTTATTGAGTGGTGCAACATTTCTTAGAATTACACCCAATGTAACTTAAACACCCCCCCCCCCCCCCTCCCCAAACACACACACACACACACACACATTTCCTTGTTCGCTTATCACTTAGTTTTATATATTCTTATCTTATTTCTTAACAAAAACATGATAATTTTGAAATTATGTATTAAAGGGAAAATGTTTCTCTCCCATTCAAATTTCTACCATATTTGAATGTGAATTTTAAAAATTTTAAAAACATGAATTTTTGCCTTTAATTTTCATATTTTTTGGCCAAGCTGAGATGCGTAGCTATTCATCTGGTTGGAATGGAAACACGTTTTCCATGCCTCATCCACCTGGAACGGCCTCATCAATATTAAACCGTAGCTAGGTCGAGCCCACCACCAAGGTCGGTTACACACCAAATTCAAGCCATCCGCCGGGAGACCAGGCATTGTCATCATGATTATAACAATGGAGAAAGTAAAAGTCATCACCTCCTCTTCTCATCTTCTTGCACGTGTCTCCTGTAGTAGACACTCAAGCAGGGCCACCTCAAGAACAGTTTGAGGTCTAAAGGCACTAAATTTATTGAGTTTAAAAATTGAAATATTAATTATAAGAACAAAAAAAGAGAAAAAGTTCACGGTCCTTAAGATTTAACTGAGGTTTTGTGATGATATAATGAATTTAATAATTAATCAAAATTCAAATAAATTGATTAAATTGATAAAAATTAGTAAAATGGCTAAATAAAAAATGGGCAAAGTTTGACTACACACTTAGTCACAACATAAGACTACAATTTAATTCTTAAAAAATGAGCATTGCTACATATTTTGAAAATCTAACCATTAGATTGAATGTTTTTTACGCTCTTGACACACATGTCAAATTTTGTGTCAATCGAATAATATTTACTATATGATCCATAAACTTATTTTTTATACATAATTTTATACTACAAAAACGTGCAATTTAAACAATTAATTGATGATATAGCTATTGATCATTTATTTTCTAGAAATTTTGCAAGCATAGGGAATATAAGAAAAAAATGTAATCAAATTGTGGATTTATCAAAATTCACATTCAATAAAAACATATTGAATGAAATTGTAGTTTTAATATACAACTAAGTTTGTAACCAAAATTTATCTATAAAAAATCTAAAAATAATGAAACACATTTAAAAATGTGCTTTTACAACTTTTATTAGGAAAATAAAATAATCAAAACATCAAACATTAAGAAAAAGATTAATAGAAAATAATAAGCATGATACATAAACCAAGAACATGTTATATTTAATAACTAACTAGCCTCACTAATCCTTTAAAACCATGCAATTCAATCCCAGTAACCAAAACAACTAGAAATGGATACATTTGGAGTTACTTGAGCCCCCAACGACAAAGCGATGACTCAAAGTGGCGTGGGCTGACCTACTTCATTTAAAGTATCAATTTTACCCTTATGCTTAAACATATTTCCTTTAGATTAGCAATATAAGGGTCATAATTGTCAATTTATATGCCCAAGGCCTACTATATAATTTTGGGCCCTTATCCCTACATCATTTATTTCTTGTTAGAAGAAACGACACATATCAAATATGTAATTCTGGATTTTCGTATTAGTGGTGTTAATTATGTATGCACTTTTTTAAAAAACTATATAGGTGTAGGTGTCATAAAATAAATGGTAAGTACTCTTATGCTTAATTTAACACCCCCCCCCCTCTTCTACCCCTTAAAAAAAAAAATCAAGCATTTTTGAACAATTTTCATCTTCTCTCTCTCTCTCTCTCTCTCTCTCTCTCTCTCTCTCTCTCTCTCTCTCTCACTTAAAATCTCAACAGAAAAAATTTCTAGTTCTTGATATTTTTATTTTGGGTAAATTGTAAATCATATCTCTAAAGTTTAGAAGTGGTTGAATTTTATATCCTGAAATTTTAGAATTTATATTTTACCCTCTGAAATTTGGTGGTATTTGGATTTTACACCATAATATTTTAGAATTTGGGGGTATAAAATCCAAATACCCACGAACTTTAGAGGACAAAATCCAAATATTAAAACGTCAGGGTATAAAATCCAAATACTCTCAAATTTCAAGGTAAATTCCAAATGAAACTTCAGGGTATACAATCCAAAACCCCCAAATTTTAGAGGTGTAATTTGCAATTTACTCTTTTATTTTTACTAATTTAGGGTTTTTTTTTTTTTTTTTTTTTTTTTTTTTGTTTATGATCAATGATATATCTATAAAACTAATTTTCCATTTTTGTCTTGCAATTGGTTTTAGATAGGATTTTAATGAATAAATTTCTTTGTTAGAGCATTCTCATTTGCTTATGCATTAAAAAAAAAAATGCATTTTGCAACACAAAAGTCACTTTATTTATTTTATATAACCACTTTTTCAACACACTATGCATCCCACTCTTAAAATAAAAGAAAATTAATTGTATGACTTTGGAGGCTAGTAATTAAAGCAACTTATCAAATACTAGAGAAGTATTTACAAACAAAAGAAAAGGGGTAAATTTTAGCCTCTCTCTCTCTCTCTCTCTCTCTCTCTCTCTCTCTCTCTCTCTCTCTCTCTCTCTTGAGATTTTAGGAAATAATATTCTCCCTAATGGCATGTTTGGATGTTTAAAAAAGGAAGGGGAGTAGAGTAGAGGGAGGGAGAGTAATGCAATTATCTTGTTTGGAAGTTTTTTAAAGAATGAGGGGGAGGGGTTTGGAGGAGTTTGGAGGGGTTTGGACTCCCTCTAGCCCCCAATTTTAATTCTCCTAAATTGGAGAGATTTGGAGGGGGAGTAGAGTACATAAACTATTGACCAAGTAAATTACCTAATTTACCCTTATTATATTAACAAAATTACACAAGGGGAAGGGCTAATTACTCCCTTCCTCCTTACTAATTTTAAAAACATCCAAATAAGGTGGAGGTGAATCATTCTCCTCTACTTTCCTCCCCACTACTCCCCTTCCCTCTACTCCCCTCTACTCTCCTCTCTCTCTAAACTTCCAAACAAGCCATAAATTATGGATGTAATGATACTCCTCCTAAATTTATACAAAATGCAACAAATAAATCTATATCATGCTCTCCTTTCATCTTTTGCTCAGCCAACAGCTACAACTTCTCCACGGGTCAAATGGATCTCTTCATTGGCTTATTTCTTTAAAATTAATTTTGATAGTTCTGTGTTCAAGGATATTAATGCAGCAGGTTTGGGGGTGGTTGTTCGTGATCATCGGGCGCTAGTACGTAATAGCTTCTACAGCTGAAAAGATCTGTCTCCCACCATCTTCAGATGATGTTGAACCTATGGTTGCTGTCAAAGCAATAACTTTCGCCCATGAACTAGGAATATCATCAATTATCATTGCGGGGAGACCCCTAAGTTATTATCAAAGCCTTGAGGAGTGAAGTTGAGTCCCTGCCTCCTTTGGAAGTTGCTTTCTGATGTAAAACTTGTTATAGATGCCTTTAGTGCTATCTCTTTTTCTCATACTCATAGATTAGGTAATTTTGTAACTCATAGTCTAGCTAAATATGCGAGACATGTTATTAATTTTTCTATATAGATGGAGGGTGTTTCATTACAAAAACCATAGAGTGAGAAAATATAAATTTAAATCGTCACATTTATACAAATATCAGAGTGTCATTTCGTCGACACTTCGTTGATACTTTGATGAAGAGTCTCATTTCATTAAACATCAAGAAAAGTTGGTGTACATGAAAAAAAAAAAATAGCAACAATGGTCACCTCGTGTTGAATTTTCAATTTGATGTCATGTCATTTCAGTCTATTGTGTGTAATTTCAAAACAATAAATTTAAAGATACAAAACTTTCATAATTATAACTACTCATAAGTGAAATTGACTGTTATTATTTGGGTTTCTTCTAATCTTCTTTATTATCCTATGTAGGGAAATTTTAAGAGGTCTACAATTCATTATTTCTATATAATGATAAACAAAATCGTCAGTGAGTCGATCATTTACACGCGTAGTGATTGAAGGTACCTAAAGAACCTACGGAGGGCACCTGTGGGGTGCCGGCCAAAGATCCTCAAAAGGTTAAGTCAGTGACTAAAAAATCTCAAATAACTCTAAAAGTATAAGAGTTAGAGCATTCACATCAACATGTGTATTTTACACATCTATTTTTACACTAAAAACCTACTTTTTCTATTTTACACATTCACTTTTACAAAATACCTACATCAATTCATTTATTTTACAAGTTATTCTAATAAAATATACATTATACTCTATTTTTTTTTTTTTATTTCTCACCAACCAACTCTCTTAAATACGCGCCCTCTCTCTCTCTCTATACCCATTTTCTGATTTCTCACTCTCTTACACTCTTTCTCTCTCCCTCTCTCCATCTCTCTGGCCTTCCTCTTCCAGATCACAAAACACCATATCTCCACTCCGCTCCGATCCGATCCGATCCGCTCCGATCCACCAAACGCCATATCTCCGATCTCCGCTCCGATCCACGCTCCGCTCTGATCTCCGCTCCGATCCACCAAACGCCACATCTCCGATCTACGCTCCGCTCCAATCTACGCTCCGCTCCACCAAACGCCACATCTCCAATCTACGCTCCGCTCCATCAACGAGCTCCGATCGTTCCAGTCAAGCTCCGATCAGTATCTTTGTTGTTTGTCCGTGTGGGTTTGCTTGTGTGTGGGTGTGTTTGTGTATCTCGTGTTTTTTTTTTTTTTTTAGCAAGTGAATCTGTGTTGATCGGAGTTGTGTGTGGATGTGTTTGTGTGTATCTAAGGAAAAAGAAGAAGATGAGAAGTAATGAAGTTACTGACGTTGTTGAGCTCGGAGAAGAGAGAGAGAAAAAAGGAGCGAAAGAAATTAATAAACTAATCTATACACGAGCTACAGTAACCGTGTAAATTACGAGCTACAGTAACCGTGTAAATTTACACGGTTACTGTAGCTCGTGTATAGATATACACGATTTTAGACATTTTTAGAAGGACTGATGTAGTGTAGTTTTGAGGCAAAATGTGTGAAAACAGTTTCTTTTTCTATTTTACATGATTTTACATACACTGGTGCGAATGCTCTTAGAAAATTCACATACCTTGGAGAAGAAAGGGCTTGGTGCTTATATAGATGTGTAGAATGACCAAGATCCCGTGATTGTAGGCTCTTCCCTAACTTCCCATATTTGGAGGATACAAATATGTAGAAAGATCTTTGGACATGGTATACAAGTTCTTTCCATATAGGGACATTTGAGTGGAGAACACGCAACCGGTGTAGAGTTAAGTATGAAGGGTTATCGGTTTGGGCCCTTCGTTGGCCATATGCAGGGATGGACCTACCTCAAAAAAAAAAAAAACAATTTCCTTTGCCCAGTTACTCCAAGAACACTAATATAAAGTAATAAACCTTTAAATAAACTAAAACACCAGCAAACAATTAACAAATCTGGATAATAAGGAAAACCCTAAAACAAACCCAAATTACCAACAAACATCACAAATCTGGTCTATAACAAAAAAAATGCCAATAAAACAATTACAAATCACAAAATAAAATTTTATGTATTTATAATATTAATTACATTTGTGCATACCCAAAATATGGTTATTGAGCTCAACCTTTACTTGGGCTCACAATCTATTTATATTGTAGGCTTTGGGTTTCCTACCATGGGTGGTCCTCTACTCGGAGACCCAAGTACACTCTCCTGTTCCTACAAACCCTTCTCTCACAAAGTCGCTCCCCTTTCTCTTTTGGTTTGGTCGCTCTTTTCTCTCAATTTTCTCTCTAGAGTTGCCAACCCCTACCTTTCAATCCATTCTCCTATTTATAGCTTGAAATAAATGGAGGTGTTATGATTACTCCCCCTTACTAGTGCAAATGGGGGTCCAATTCCATCACTTCTAAGTGGATGCTCCGTCGGGAATGGTGGTAGTGGCATTGGAACTAATTCACCTCTAAAAGCTTGTTCGGCAGTGATACTCCCCAAGGCAATACCGAGCTGCAAAGAACTTGTATCCCCGAGCAACTGCACTCTCGGCCAGGACAAATTCCTTATGGTTTTTAGGCTTAGGTCGACCTTCTAAATGTGCCAAAGTTAAGGTTATGAATCCAACAGGAACGAGGCCACATACTGCGCCACCAGGCCAACGCCCCAGGCTCGATGGGCTAGGGGCCTTGCCAGTACAATGGGCCTGGGGCCTTGCCCACATTATGGACCTAGGGCCTTGACTGTATAGTGGGACTTTGTATCCCCGGGCGATATCACTCCCGGGAGGGGCTCAATTTTGCCGTTCAAAACATAGTAGCCCCAATACAGTTTTAAGGCTCGGATCGTGCTTCGAGGTGCGTTTGGACCGAGGCCATTGATCCAATGGGGGTTGGGTCAGGTGTTGTATTTCAAGGCTAGGGTCCATGGCCTAATGGGCCTAGGGCCCTGTCCTGTACATTACCAAGAGGCTGGGGTCCAAGGCCCAATGATCCCAAGGCCTTGCCTCGTACAACATTATTATAATATGATGTCATTGATTCGATCCCTTTTGGACAAAAAACCAAAAACTTCTCATTCTCGGTTCTCAATTCTTTGCCCAATTCAATTTTTAGACCATAATAGATCCCTATGATTAATAATTTGTAGATCATAGTAAATTAACTACATTGTTTAAATTTTTTCAAAAGAAAAAATACAAAAAATTAAAAACCCAATAATGATGAGATTGCGTTGCCAACCCCTAGTGTTGATATTCCAACTTCTAAAAATCCTCAAACAAAAGACTTTAGCCCCTCCCCCCTCCCCCAAAAGGTTTGAATCCTGGTTCCATCCTTGACCATATGAGATGCCGGACAACTAGGTGTTTGACGGCTATCTTGGGTCGCACCATAGGCATGGGGGCCTGATGCTCCCTTGGGAGCCTGACGATGTCAATAAGCTTGATGACGCAAGAGGAGCTTGACTAAGCCAACGTGGTGCCACATGCTTTTAGTGACCGAAATCTCTTTTAGTAACTAAAAACTCTGAAGTGTTAGACAAATTTTGAGAAGTTGAAAATATTCCCTATCACGACATAAAATTTTAAACGCAACCTAGCATTAGGAATTTGTTAGTTTTGCACTAATTCAAAGCAACTTATCAGATACTCGTATAAAAGTTCTATTTTAAAAGTGACAAAACTAAAAGGAAATACATGCATTTTGATAGGAAGGTTCTCTCTTCATCTCGGAATCACCTTTTCGTGCGCAAGCTGAGCTTTGGTTATGGTCTCTCGCTGTTTACTTTAATAATTTAGGAATCACATTTTAGTGCGCAAGCTGAGCTTTGGGGCATACCGCATATGCGCTGTTTATTTATTTATATTTTTAGTAAATATTAATATTTATTAGAATACACACAAAAATAATAATACTAGTATTTTAAGTCGAGTTTATAATATATTATAGCTGAGTTTGGATAGCGCGTTTCATGCGTTTCTTGCGGTCTGCATTTTTATTTTCTATCAGTCTCGTGCACTGTTCACGGGATCCACTAGTACAAATTTTAATAAATTTTTCTTTAAAACTGAGTTCCACAGTACTATTCACATATTTAAAAATTATTTTGCTACAGTATTTTTAGATTTCAACAATAAGTAGTATCTAAACAGACCCTATATAACTAGAATACAACTGCAAGGGAGCCTAACCTTTGTAGTTGTAGATTAGAATTATAAAATTTAAATTAGTTACTGACACCTTATTAATTAACTACAAAGTAGTTAATTCAGGTCTCATACGATATCTTTTCCTCATGTATTAACCAAGTTGGATTTTGGATTGCAGATCCCTTTCTAACACGACCATATGGATGGTGACACTAAAACATGTTTTCCAGGAACCTAACAAATCTAGCTGTAGGGGAGTTGAGCAACATGAACATGATTGTGCTTTTTTTAATGATATATGTCCCCTTTTTTTTTTTGGTTAAATTGTTTATTCTGGGACACTACGAGTTAAATTGTTAAAAATAAGCATGCATGCTTTGCACAGGGACAAGGAAATCTTCCTAACAAAAAAAGAAAGAAAAATGATAACATAATTCACATCCTTATATATATACATTGCTCTGAACTTTATAATACAACACAGCTAGTTTTGATCAGCGATTACAATATTGCTTGTACGTAAACATAATATATCTCATCTCATGGATGGCCCGCCCCACTCTTGGAATGGCCCTCGGTCCTTCTGATATTAATGTTCACATGGGGCCTTCCTTGATTTCATTTATTTTTCTCCTTCTAGTAAGATCCTTTAATTATGTGGAATCCATAATTCCATATATAGACTTTCCGGAAAATATATCAAATATCGTCACAAGATGAGATGATATTCATTTCTGATATTGTGTTTCAATAGTGTTACTCACTCACTTACACTACTGATCTGCTACAATCAGCCTTACCAAACCCAACTCTACGATTTGCCAGATCAAATTCCACCCATTGATTTTGCTGATGGATATTCCCAATTATATTATTGGGAGCCCCTAGCCCATCAGACCGTCCAATTCCAATACAGTGGACCCTACGTCCCACGTCAGTTAAAACCCGCTCTTTTTCCACCACAATCTCCACCCCTTTTTCAAACTCAAACACCATATTCCCTATCAGCCGTCCGATCTCAACTGCATTCCCATCAAAACACATGTCAGCCATTCCTTCGTACACATAACCTTTTTTAAGTCTTGGCCCCACCAATCTCACAATCTCCTCCCTCACCTTATTATATGCCTCCTCCACCAAGTAAGTGAATTCGGATCCGGAATCAATCATGGTCTGACCCGACCCGCTTGGGTTGGGTCGAAAAACCGACGGAGGGATGTCGAGCTTTTTTGCGCCAATTCTTATCCCTTGCATTGCCACCGTGTAGGCTAGAGGGTCAAGGTTAGGCATACGCTGAGTTTGCTTGAAAGTCAATAGGTTAACGTACTTAAATCCGGCAGAGTTCGGGTTGTTACCGAGGTAAAATGACCCGGTGGGAAAGAACCCAGGTCGGGTCGTCCGGGTCGGGACACAATATGAGAACTTTGAGATTTTAGCTTGGGAAGCAAATGACAAGCGTCCCAGATTCATTCCCAAAATACCCTTGGTTTCACTAGTATCTTGTGCACAACCTAGGGCTAAAGGAGGGGTTATAATGGAACGGGAAAATGTGAATTTTTCTCGGACAAGATTGCCCTCGGCTAAAGTCCCGTCCGCGTAGAAGTAAGAGTAGTGGCAAAGACGGTTTTTGTCGCAAGAAGTTGGGAGGGTAAAATCGGGAACTCGAGGTTTACAAATAGGATGGTTACAAGGTAGGACAGAGAAAGAAGAGGAAAGAGCAGGATCAAACGACGCCGTAGGAGGAGGAGGTGGAACTTTCGGGGTCTTCTTTTTGTTGTGACACTGAATCCATGAGAGTTGGCTGCCGGTGTCCAAAACCATTTGTTGGGTCTGTGGTGGGGTCCCTATTGGGAGTGAAACAATCAGAGCCATTGAATACTTAAACGTTGATTTGTATCTGTACGGTGATGATGGGGTGGTTTTGGGTCTTGGGTTTGGAGAAAGAAGAGAAGGGTTGAGAGATGAGGAGGTGTTTGGATGGAGATGAAGAGCAATAAGAGGGAAAGAGAGAGAGAGTGAGTTGTTTTGGTTTTGGTTTTGGTTTTGGTCATGTTGGGTTGAGAGAGAAAAGAAGGTGCAGAAGAAGAAAAATAGGAAGAAAGGAATCATGGTTGTTGTGTTGCAAAAGAGAGAGTTGAGTACAGAGAAGATGGTGAGAGATTTGTGGGGTTGTGTATTTATATACAACTTGATTTGGCGGAAAGGGAAGGCGGAAAGCGAAGGAAAGGAACAAGTAAAGGGCAAGTAAATGGGGGCACAGCATACGCGTTTTCTTAATTGATGATGATAGAGATATTTTGATGATATATAATTTTAAATTTTGTGATTGTAATTTACTGACTTATTACATATTCATTCTTTGAAAAAAAAAAAAAAAAGAGGAAAAAGAAAAAGAATTGAGTATATAAATGCCTTTTTGAAAGTGCCGACTTCTAGTGAAGTAATTTACAATGATTTTTGCTATTTTTAACTCTTCGATACTTGATAAAGAAACTGAAAGAGAAAAATAAAAACAATGATTTTATCTTTCTTTTTCTGGCCCTCCAAAGGAAACTGAACTAATAAGTAAACGAGTGAGTATATTGACAAAATTTTGTGACAAAATTTTTGCTATAATTCAGATGTGATTTACGGTAACTAGTGAGAAAAAAAAAATGAAAAGAAAAAGAAAATTGTGATACATGTGAACATAATGATTTATCATTCACAAACTATAAGTAGACACGGACACATACAATATATCAAGTCGTAATGAAACGTCTATCCCTGGTTCACTATCTAGTGACATCACTAACAATCATCTTAACAGGTTTTATATTCTTAATATATATATATCAAATTTTACTTTAATAAGATGTTATTTACTTTTCGATCGGGTAACTTCTTATTTTGTATAATATTAATCAGATGTAATTTAACAAATGAATTTGCCCTATATTTGTTAAAACAAAATTAATTTAGTGCAGTTTAACTAGTGGACCCCTCTATATTTAAACAAAAAGTCTAGGGATACACCCTTTTGCATACACTTTGTCATAATTTATTTATATGTCAATTAGTGATTAAAGTATTTTAAGTAGCAGATCCATGTATAAGTGAAGTAATTTGAGTTAATAACTAATAAATTAATTATCACTAGCATTTACCCAAGCATACTTATATGCACACTTACAAATAGAATTTTGTTTGTGTGTAAATATATAACTCTTGAAATATATATATACACAAAATTTTGTATCTAACTTTAATACTATTCAATATTGACATTAAATATTTTTGACAACTCTTGAAATAACGATATCATTTAGTAAGGTATGCAAATTGTTCATTATTCATTATTCATTATTCCATTTTTGTATGAAAATAAAATAGTTTGTTCAGCTGTCTATATGCTTAGTTTTTGATTTGCAACATAATTTTTTTTATTTTAATATTATTAAAATGTTTAAAAAAACTTATGAAAATTTAGCTTTCATGAAAATCTAAAAAAAAAAAAAAAAAAATGGAAAGAAGCAAAGCTTCTTTTGGGGAAGATTTTTTATTTTTTATTTTAATTAAAGTTTGTATTTGAGTTAATGATAAATTTTGGTAAGAGAGTTTGGATTAATTTTTTATAGGTTAATAATAGTTTTAAATGGGTTTGAAGTAGTTTTAAGTTTACACAAAGTAATTTTAAATGTACTTAGACGTGGTTACATTAGTTTTAAGTAGTTTTAAATGTTCCCCCTCAAAAAAAAAAAAAAAGTAGTTTTAAATGTGCTTTGAGGTGGTTACAATAGTTTTAAGTAGTTTTAAATTAAAGAGACACTTGACAAAAAATTAAGTTGTGTATGAAATCTAATTAAAAGGACGCTACAATAGTAGTGTGTTATTAAAATTTAATAGATCTGGTTAATGAGTACCTTTAGGCCATTTGTTAAAGAACTATTTAAAAAAAAAAATTTAATAACACTTTTATGAGAATTAAAAAATGCTACAAAAAAATTAGTTATTTTTTTCTATAAAAATTTCTAAAAATATTTTCTTAACTTAGAGTATTCTTTAACGAAATTCAAATTTAATTGTGATTCTTCATAGAACTTAATGCGTTGGATTGATTAATGTTTTGTATAGAATTGTGAAGCCATTCATAATATCTTTAGCACTGAAAATCAATTGTGTAGGGGCAGTTGACTTGGAGGGTGCCCCATGTTATTTATTACTCCCTCTGTCCCATTTTTTTTGTCCTCTATTTCATTTTGAGATGTCCCAAAATATTGTCCTATTTCTAAAAATAAAAGTTATTAATTTACTAATATTCCTATTATACCCCTATTAATTTACTAATTTAATTTTTTAATAAAATTTTTTAAGGGTAGTTTTGGAAATTTATACATTTTTAAAAGGTAGACAAGACAATAAATAATGTTCCCTTAAAAAGTTTGACTTTTCAAACAAGACAAAAAAATTGGGACGGAGGGAGTATATACATTGAGACCTTTAAATGATTAAGGGATATACTATCCTACTACTATTTAACAGTTATAAAAATGATAAGACGTACATAACCAAACTTCGTATTATTAAGGACCATTCTACCAGAAAGATCCAAAATGAATGGTGGGGGAAGAGAGTACCATCATATCAAATGTGTAACTTAATATATGGGTCACGTAGTTGGTTAACCAAACATGTAGTACACTACAATACTAGTATACTACACAGTGGAGCCACTTATGGGCTGTCCCAGCCTAAGGTAATAAAAGTCTGTAAAAATTTCAAAAAATTAACCCCATTTTTTAACAAAAGAATATGATTGATTTTAGAATACGCATAAATTTATGTTTTAAATTTAGAGAGTGCAATCCCCCTTTTGTTATGAAAACAATCACACAGGAATTAAATTCAAAATCGCTGAACAAAGAGCAAAATTGTAAACCTTTTCAACATCTTTGGTCAACTTTGTTCTACTGGCTAAAAGTGTAGTTCTTTAATTAGAGTATTTATTTTTCTTGATTTTGCTGATTTAGCTTTGTTATTCTTTTAAATAACCAAGGCTGAATTGTTGTGTCGTCTACATCGATGATATTGGGCATTGGGTACACTCTTTCTTTCCTTTATTAAAGCTGGGCGTCTGATCAGAGGTCGTTTGAATAACTTGAAAGTGGATGAGTGCCCAGTCAAGCACCAGCTGGTCTGCACAAAGGAAACCAACGTAGAGAAAACTCTAAAGTCATCACACTAGTTTTTGAACCCAGACACACGCTTAAAACAAAACCTGATTGCTTGTACCATGTTTCTTTTTCTCTTTTTTCTTTTCTTTTCTCTCTCTCTCTCTCTCATCCCCCCTCCACCTTTTTTTTTTCCCTCTGAATTGATTAGTTCAATTTTTGGTAGTTGGAAATAGTTTGGCATCAAATTTTAAAACTTGCATGTTCTGCAATTAATCTTACTGCAATCGCCAATTTAGTACTACTGTACTTATTAACAAATGTGCAGGGAAAAAAAAGGAAGAAAGAAAAAAGAAAAATCACATAAATGTCAGAGGGATTAATGATATTGATGTATAGTGTTGGCTTTCATCTTTTGAATAACTTAAAATTGGAGAATAAAGAGCATTTATAGTCGTAAATCTTATCTCATCATATTTTACCATTTCAAAAAGCTTTTTTTTTTTTTTTTTATCAATTATAATATACTATTTTTCAATACACCTAACACTTCAAAACTCTATTTTTTTTCCCAGTTTATTTAAATATTCTTTTTTATTATTTTTATACTATTTATCTCTCTCTCTCTCTCTCTCTTCTTTTTCATCTCTCTCCCTCAACCTCTGGCAAAAAAAAAAAAAAACTAGCAAGGTCTCTCATGGGCTTAATGCCACCACTATTAAACCACCGTCAAACCAAAACCAAATTAAACCCACAAAGATGTTGCTGTACAAGCCAATGAAGAATCAGGTCGTCGCCAACAAAGGCGGTAACAGGTTGTTGATTAGCATAACATGTTAGGGAGTGCCGGTCTGATCTGATTCGTGGTGAGTGAGGACGAGCTTGTCATTGCGGTCATCGACACCGTCCTCAAATCCTACGCTCGTGAGGGTTGGCTTTCGGTTCTCGGATCCAATCTCAATGATTTCTTCCTCTACTGCCCAAATGCTAGACCTGAAGGTAAATCTTTTTTTTTTCTAAACCCATCTCTAATATTCATTGATTTTCGATTTATTTTTGTTGTTTGTTTGTTTCCTAAGATCAAAAATCGAAATCCCATTTCAATTTTGATCAACACAGAAACCCACAAATCCATTGCAACCTCATTGGAATCCATAACAAACCCATCAGAATCCATAGCAAACTAATCTTAGATAGAGAGGAAGGAAGTGCTGAGATTGTATGGGTTTCGGGTTTGAAGAGGAGAGAGCAGAACGAAGTAGAGAGAAATTGGAGAGAGAAAGTGAAATGAAATGAGAGAGAGAAGAGAGAGAAGAAGCATTAGACAAATAAAAAACTAATTTTTATTATACAATACTGATACAGTACCATCTTACATATAAGATGGTACTGTAGCAAGATTGTAAATTTTTTTGCAATGGGATGATTTTGCAAGTTCGACTGTTGGGGATTTTCAAGGCTTAGATGCTAAATACTAGTGGCATATGACATTTGCAAGTCCCATTGCTGATGCTAACCAGTCTTCTTGTAATCGAGAGAAGTTAGGTTTGAATCATCCTTGTTGTAAGAAAAACAAAAATAAAACAAAACAAAAATGATGCAAGCAATAATTTTCTCACACACACACATAGATATATATATATAAAGAGAGGGGGTGGGAGGATTGTGTTTAAAGTCTATGTTTTTATTGGCTTAATTTTGTGCCAAACTTATTTGTAATTTTGCTTATATTTTGATGTATTTTTGGGATTACATGTATTTGGGTAGTATACTTGAGTTGTGGTCCAAGTTGTTAAAGAGTGGAACTAGTGACTTGACCGTCACTTAAGTTGCCCTTATTTTAGCATGTCGCGACCTACTCATGACTTGCTCAAGGACAAAATCCCAACACCTCATTCTTATCCTAAGCCAACTCATTTTGTACCAATTAACCACAACTTATTCCAATTTGCAAGAGGAACGTGAGGAAAACCCTAGGAGGCATTTGTGAGCCTAGAGAGCAAGAGATACCTTGTTCTGTTGGGAGAAAGAAAATCAATTCATTCCTTGAGAGAATTCATAATTTTGCTCTTCTCCATCCCTCTCATAATGTTCTTATCTTGAAAGGAGATTTTATTATCACCACCATATTATCTTTGAGTGATATTGATTGACTGATGCTAGAAACCATTGGATAGCACACACAAAAATCTAAGAGGTCTTAAAAGGTTACCATTGGTTGTTAGTTGGAGATTTGAGGGCTCAAGTATTTGGGAAGTTTAGGCCTCGAGGTTCTTTATTTAATTCTGTACTACAACTATTCACTAGTAGAGATTTAGCGGTGGTGCCACAGAGAAGTTTTTTTGCCAAGGGCTTTAGTTTCCTTTTTGAAAACACATTCTCATGTTTTCATTTAGTATGATCATTTATTATTCTGCACTTTATATTGTTTATCAATTATATGGAGTATTAATTTTTTTTGTTTAAGATTTAAAGTGATTTAGGCGTAAAATTGATAATTGGGGTCTAAATATATATATACCTAGGTTGTTAGTATAATCATGCATTGCGTATACAAAATAAAGCTAATGTAACTTTACATCACTTGATGTTATATTAAATGATTTTTTTTTTTTTTTACAAACTACAATTACATTACATTGTCTCCCTATAGTCTATACCATGATCCATTCCTACAAAATATCAAATTATGTTTTGTATCAAGTTTTTATTATTATAAATAATTATACAATATATATTTATGAAATGCATAACAAATAATATCAGATTGGCTTGAAATTTTGGAATGCATTTTAAAAACATGGAATGCATTTTAAAAACAAAAAGAACGTATAATCTAATAGTGAGATTTTAAAAATATTATTTCAGTTCAAAGTATTAAATGATGTAACATAAATAAGAGTTATTGGATCCTGACCTCTCTCTCTCTCTCTCTAAGAGATATACAAGATGTAATTTAGTCCTAAACTATGTAACATTTTTTGACAGCTTTTGACGGCTCAAAAAACTTTTGTACCTATTCTTTTGCTGAAAGTTGCGGGGGTTGTATATGATAACTAACGATAAATCATCAGTTATATCAAGTAAATTATGTCAGCTTTTCGACATCCACGAAAAATGTATATATGTTGTGTGGTTATTTTATTTGTAGCAAACTTATAAATAGAATATTTTCATCATTAGAAACAAGAATGTGAATTGTGAGTGGGCAAAGATTCAACCATAGAAAAGAGACAAAAATGAAAAGAAAAAAAAGTTGAAGATTCAAATGCAAAATGTTCACGGACTGTGATCATAAGAAAGTGATCACGGGCTATGTTATTTTAATTTGTATCTTAATGAATCAAGTACAACATTTCACACACCTCTTATGAAGTATGGAAGAGATAAGACATTTCACACAAAAAATGCTCGTCTTTTTTGAGTTACTTTGTTTCCATGGGTTCACTAGATAACACGTTGGAGGCACGAGAGCCCATGCAGGTCCTAACCCATGAAGATTCAAGAACCCTGCTTTAGAAGGCATGACACGTGCAGACATTCAGTGAACATAGACACATGAACGATTCAAATTAATCTGTTGACAAATATCTATACCACCATACCTACTAATTTAGCATTAAAAAGAGAGAACAAAAGCAAAAAAACAACAACAACAACCACAGCTCCATATACTTGCTAGCTTCTATAATCATTGTGGTTGTTGAATGTGGTTCTTTGAATTTATTTTTATTTTTTTAATAAATTATTGTTAACATATGGTTTGTTAATGGCCAGTTTGGAATTTGGATTGAGAAAGAATAAAGCAGAGTTAGCCAAAGATTGCAGCTTATGTGAGTGAGTATCACTCCAAAATAAAAAAAAAATCACAATGTGAGTTCATATGCTCTATGTAGCTTGGTAACTCGACAAGTAGGCCAGTTATATCTCTTTAATTTGTAGTATCCAAGATGATGAGATGATATTTAGAACATCTACTAGACAGTACAGATTTCATGCTGATAGTTCAATTCTTAATTCCATTTTGTAAGAGCGTTCCATTATAATTACCATGAATATTTCATTGTGATGCTAAATATAAATCTTGCAGAAGACCATCATTTTATAAGTAATAACGTAGTGGTGGTAATTGTTGTTTGTCAAAAATATTGTCACAGCTTTGACCTGTCAATAATCTTCTTCTTCCATTTTTTGTTTTTTTAACTCATAGAATATGTTCAGGGCAAAGAAATCTAACAAACGAAACTATATGTAACAAAATGAGATCTAAATTAAAGGTGTCTTTGTTTGTGTTAGACACAAAGTCACACAGCACTGGCTTTATTTTATCAAAGACACTGAACTTGCACAAGACGACAGGTTTTTTCCACATTTTCTTAGGAATATTTATCTCACTATTTCCTTGGTTAATCTTGTTCTTTTCTGATAGTTGGCCAAACTATTTTTGTGAGAGAATCTTGACTTAATTAATAACTTGAAAATGAAGTATCATTGATTAAATTCAAGCGTTTGCATAATGCATATGATTGGATTAGCGTTATATTCTCATTTTAGGGGCAAAATGTAGAGTATACGATATATTAAGGTATACCATATATATAAAAACAAATTCAAGCCCACTGCTTTTTTTTTTAAATTTTTATAGAAGCCTATTGCTTGATAATGTTAGATTAATAAAGTTCGGTGTTAGATTAATAAAATACTCCGATGATGCAAACAGAATTTATGTGATTATAAAATGTATATATATATATATATATATATATTCTCCGATGGTGCCGAAGTAAGTTAGGTGCTTCATTGCTAGGAATTTGAAAAACTATAAGACCCTTTAAAAATATAATAGTGTCACGCCGGTCCAACTATGATTATGCTCAATTATGGAGACCACTACCATTATTAGGAAACATTGTACCTCATTAATCAAGTACAGTATTACTAAGGCTTCGTTGAGAGTTTGGAATGTAATGAAATGATCATAAGGGAGTGAAAATGATCAGTAGAATGGAATTGAATGTATTTAAGCAAGGGAAAAGAATGAAAAAGAAATGAATGTAATGAAATTAAATAATATTGATTGGATGTTTTAAAATAAATGAATGGAAATGAATGGAATAAAAGTAATTTTATTTGGGAGTAATATAGAGGGAATGAAATAGAATCATTTTATGATAATATTATTATTAAATCCCTATTTTAAAATAAAGAGTTGAATATATAATGATATTTTAGGAGTTTTAAGAAAAATTCATTAAATCTAATTTCATTCTCTCCCATTCCTCTCAATTTTGGGAGAATGAAAATCAATTTCAAATGAATGAAAATTTAATGTTTTAAGGGAATAAAGAGGAATGAGTGTTCCCTTCTACCAATTTCATTCCCTCCCACTTAAACTCCCAATCAAGGGAATGAACTATTCATTCCCTCTATTAAAACTCCCAAATAAAGGAAGGGAAGAATATTATAAAATTATTTTTTTCATTCATTTCCATTTCCATTTCATTCCATTCCCTTCTTCCAAACGAGGGCTAAGTTAAGAGCTTTATGCTTGGCACTTTTTCATGGTTTCAGAGGAACATTGAGAGTTTCAATTTCCTCCCTCAATTATCAAATTATCTACACCAAAAAAAGAAAAAAACTGTATTACTAGCTATGGTGCTGCAAGAAAGGGCATGGTAGCTTAAAATAAATGTAGGGATAATGCATGATAGCATTGTCATGCATGTATCAGAAGATCTAAGAAAATAATAGTAAAATTTATAATTATTAAAATTAGTTATATATTTATAAAATAAAATAAATTGATAATTTAGAAGATCAAATCCAAATTTGGAACCATCCTCATCCAATAAAGAGCGTCTATTCAGATTCATCTAATAAAAAAGAGTCTATTCAGATCGAAAGTATGAATTTAACCTTTATATTGGAATTAAATCAGGAAAAGAATTATGAAAATCTGAGTCAAAGTGTGATTGATATTTTTATTAACGAAGTGCCCAATTGCCCATTGGAAGTCTTTTTTCCTGCATGCCTCCAAAATTCCTCATTTGCCTATTTTTGTGGGAGTTTTTCCTAACAGTTTTTAAGAATAAATACGAGTTCATCATACTAATCCACATCATGAAGATCAAACCCTTCAACAATATAATCATCTACATACCAACAGCTACGACACACGTGCTCCATATAAACTTAGTAAGAAGGCTCGTGGATCACCATTCTAAAGAAAAAACAACCGATCATTGGAATTCCCTTTAATGGATAGAATTGTTCATGGAGATTCATCATTCAAATTCTTAATTGGAGCTGAGCTTGCATGCAGGTACGTATATCATTATCTAAAAGTTTCAGTTTTGTGCTCTATGGGTTTTGTAACATGAGAAATTTGATTCTTAAATATTGTGAGATTCAATTGAAGGAAACAAGGTTTTAAAAACTGAACCGGATTGGCTAATTCAACTAGGAATCGAGCATCAATTTGTTCTTGTAAAAACCTCTATAACCGGTCAAAACTTGTCAAAGTGTTATGGCTGACCACTTTAGTAAAGACTTATTAAAGTTCATATTTAATAAATTTAGATTTCATAAATATAAGAGTAATTGAAAGTTTAAATTATGGCCCTAAGGAAATAAGATATAGTGATTTACAAAGTGATAGTAACTTTCATGACTTTGTTTCATCATGGGTGATTTCATTGAGGAGTCCAATGTAAAATAATAGAATCTCAAGACAAATATTTTATTAATATAAACCTAAATCGCAATTATATTTTATAGTAGAATAAAATATAATTAATTGTAATTTTGAGTTTGTCAAAATTTGGCAAGTGGTTCAAAGCCCATTGGAACTATTATTTTTATCTTCCTTTGGTTTCATCTGTTACGACATATTGTTAGAAACATTTGTCAATATTTTATATAGTTGGCTAATCTTTTGACAAAACGCACATTACTTGTAATTGGGTAGATCTAGGATGTGCTTAATACTTCAAGAAACATGTTGTTCAAGTCTTGTAATTGGGTAGATCTATAATGTGTTTAATACTTCAAGAAACATGTTGTTCTAGTCTAGTATTAAAGTCATGAAGATTGGACCAAGAAACAAGTGAAGAAAAGTTGTTTAATAAAGCTAGACAGATAGCTCGACACCTGCGAATGGATAGCTCGATAGCTACTCGACAACTCTCGACAGCTAGGCTATCTATCAATATTTTAAACTTCTTATTGCAATCTCGATAGCTTCTTGACAGCTGGTAGATCGATTGAGAAAGCTCCTGTCTCCTTGACAGCTCCTTGATAGCTTTTTGATAGTCGTATCTGTTGAATTTTAAAACTTGACACCTCTAGATCGATCGAGGTCACAGGAATTCAGATTTTCAGATTTGATTTTCAGCCCATGCTGACATGTATGTGTAGGGTTTCTTTTTTCACAACCCTAGACCTATATAAGGCTTATTTTAGAAGCCGTCACATATGAGAATACAAGGAGAACATATGCAAAAGGTGACGTATGCCTTATTCTCTCTTAAAGAAGCTACTGCGTCTTTTGTGCCTTAGTGTTTTGTAATCAAGTGCTTTTTTATCTTCATTGTTGATGAAGTGAAGAGCTTTGCAGCCAACATCTTTTTCTAGTTGGTGTGTTAGTCACGTATTGGGAGCCGTGCATTTTTGGTTAGTCACGTACTGGGATCCGTGTATCAAAAAGGGTGGTATTCATATATTGAAGAGTTCAGAGGCTCTAAAGCGGTAGAAGGTTTCTGCTGTGAGTTCATCTACCGGGATTGTAGAGTCTAAGGACAAAAGTTTTGTACTAAATCTAAAACTTCTCTTTACTATAGTGGATTGTTTTTCAGGAAGGTTTCCCCCCAGGTTTTTTACTATGAAACTAGTTTGTTTTATTGGTTTTCCTAGGTCATCATATCTTGTCTTATTTATTTTTTCGCTGCATGATTTTGACATGATATTGATGTTTATTTGTTTTAACAAGTTTTATTCATAATAAATCTAATTAACAACTTGGATTTAAAACTTGTTAATTATAACAACCAAGGTCTAAATTTCCCAACACCTCCAAACGCTCAATTAATGCTTATAAGTCAAAATTTCACAACCCCACATTGCAATGCTCTCATTCTAAACCCCATGAAATCCAATATAAATACCTCCCTCTAACATTAGTTCAAAGCACTTCAAATTTTAGAGAAAAATATAAAATTTATTCACTTATCTCTGTCCTTATTCTCTAGAGTTAGAGCATCCTTATCAGATGTTGCAAAAATTATGTCATTTTGCCACACTAAAAGCCTACTTTATTATTTTAATACATCATTTTACAACATCCCATTTATCAAATGTTTTATCATTCAATTATATACATTAAAATAATATATACTACACTTTAAAATAATATATTATCCCCTTCCTCATTATCATCAACAATAGCAACAACATCAATAACACAACCACCTATCCAACCCAGTCATAGCCTCGCCGAACTAGCCATGGCCACAGCTCCGCCGAATTAGCCACAGCCACCACCGACTGCGCATCCCAGAAAAACTGAAGTTCACCCACTACACAAACCAAAACCCACACATGACACAAATCGAAACTCACAAAAGCCACACAAACTGAAACATAAGCCACCACACATGGCACAAACTGAAACACAAGCCACCACAAATGGCACAAACCGAAACGCAAGCCACCACACACGGCACAAACCGAAACGCAAGCCACCACACATGGCACCAACCAAAACCCACCCACTGCTTAAACTGAAACACAAGCCATCATACATGACACAAACTGAAACCCACCCATTGCACAAACCGAAACCCAAATCAACCAATAACCAAGCACAATAAGAAAGAGTGAGATTTTCGGCCATGCCAAATGAAATTTTAAAAAAACAATAGAAGAAAGGGAAGAGAAGCAGCAGCTGTCCATCGCTGATCTCAACCACTAGAATGCCATCATTGCCGATTTCAACAGCCACTACAAGCTCACAAACCGCTACCACCACAACCCAAACAAATCAAGCTAAAGAGAGAGATTAGAAATCAGAAGTGCCTCAACCCCATTCACCAACTTCTCTACTCCGTTTTGCAAATCCGACGCTGCCACCGCTGATTTCGACAAAGTCATGGCTGCCTTACCTCCTCTCTTGGCCGCCGCCGCTGCCTTCTTCTTGCTCGTGTCCGATTGTGAGAAAAGGATGAACATGGGTTAAGAACTTGGGGGAGAGAGACAGATTCTGAGAAGAGAGTGAGAGGAGAGAGAAAAGTCGAATAAATATTATTTTTTCGGTTTGGCATTTGTGTCCATACCGTTGCAAATTTGCAATGGTACGGACACATATGGTAAAAATTTGGCACATATAAAACATCTGCTGTGAGGTGTTTTTTGGTGTTTGGTGTGTCAAATATGCCAAATATTTGGCATTTGGCACATTTGGCACATCTAATGCAGATGCTTTTAGTAGTAGGAAGGTTCCTTCAGTGGTTTGGTCCTCTTGGGTTCAACTTACTAGAAGGGGTAACTTGGTTCTCTTGATCTTTAACTATCAACTTCCTATCAATGAATCTCAATCCAAAGAAGCCTTCTTAGTTAAAACTTTTTAGGAGCACAAGTGCATTGAGGTATGCTTTCTAATCCCTCTCTTTTGATTATGTTTTTAGATTTTTTTTCCCAATTCAAGCGTGCTTTATTTTCTTGTTCTTACTTTTTTTAATCTTAGCATGCTATATCTAGGTTGTCATTAACTTTTTCATATTAAATATGTTTTTAGGGTTTTTTTTTTTTTTTTAATCTCATATTCTAGATTAGAGTTTATCACCTAGCCCACACATATTCACTACATTATAATTTTATCTTTTCAACCCATGTTTGCATGCCTAGATTAGGGTTTTCACTTTTCACCATGTTTATTAGCATTGTTATTGATTCCATTCCGTTCCAGCCAGAACGGCCAGAATATTTTGTATCAGCATGCAAACCGGTACCATAATACCTCCCGTTCTACCTCGGGTCAAATTTCGACCGATTTCAGAGTGTTTCGGCCATTCTGGCCAATTTCGACTAAGATACAAATTTCAGCCGATACTAGATTTTGGCTTTTTATCATGGTTGCTAAAATTAGTGTCTTTGTTTTATATTGACATTCGCTTTTCAAGCTCTGTTAATGAGGGGCATTTTGTAGAAACTCAATTTTGCACGCATGATTTAATCAAGGAGAATGACTCGAAGAAGACCTTTGATCATCATTCCAGCAATTCTAGATCAAAGTAGAAGAAGACCTTTGATCGTCATTCCAACAACTCTAGATCAAAGTAGAAGAGGACCTTTGATCATCAACCCAGATAACTCCATTTTCAAGATCAATATTGGAAAGTTTCCTAGTCACCCCAATTGTCAAGAATTTTTTCCAAAATCATCAATTACCAGCTAAGTCCGGTATTTTCATTTTTTGTCAAAAGATAAGGCACTAGTTCTATGTTCCAAAGTTTTAGATTCAAGGGCTAGATAATCTTTGAAAATTCAACCTCAATTAAATCATGGTCGTTAAAATCAATGTCTTTGTTTTACATTGACATTCTCTTTTCAAGTTTTGTCAATGAGGGGCATTCTATAAACACTCAATTTTACACTCATAATTTAATCAAGGAGAATTACTTGAATGACCATCTATGTACCTCAAAAATCATGATTGCATTACATACGTTAATTTGTTCTTGCACTACATGCATCAATTAGTCCTTGCATTACATTCATTAATTCATTCATTGCATATTATAAAAATGATCTTAAGATTCTAACCATTGCAACGGTGTTTTCGGTTTTCAAATCGAACCATTGGATCGAAAGATATCACATGATCAAGTTTGCACGGTCAACATGCATCGTGTCTAGGTAAGGTCGACCATACATGATCAATTTAAATTAATTCTGATTGGTTAAGCTGTTAAAATTAATTAAATAATTTTGTGATTGGTTGAAAATTATTGTTTAAAATAGGATTGCATGCATAGGAATAAAAGGGATGATTGGATAACAATAAAATTGTAGATAATCTGAACTTTATCAAGATTTATTTTAGGGTATTTATCTACAAGATAATTGTTCTTAAATAGCCTGAATTATCTAGAAAAGAGGTGAAAAATCATAATAAGAAAAACTAAATATATAAAAATACATGACTAAATTGTTCTCTTCATTGATTGAATAAAAGAAATTAAAAAAAAAAAAAATCAATATAATTTATTAATAAGGCCTAGAGTGCAATTATATTTATATAGTGGTATTAAATATAATTAATGGTAATTTTGGACTTGTCAAGAGTTGACAGAAAACCCAAGGTCCATTAGAGCTAGTGTCTTATTAGTCCTTTTAATCCCACTCCAAGCCACACATTAAAACCCAATTGGAAAGGCCCAATAGGCGGCCCAATTAGATAATCAGTTTTATAAAGGGAGAGACATACGAATTTTTATTAAGAGAAAAAG
>NW_027070282.1:70424-103650 GCF_002906115.3 Quercus suber
GACTAAGATACAAATTTCAGCCGATACTAGATTTTGGCTTTTTATCATGGTTGCTAAAATTAGTGTCTTTGTTTTATATTGACATTCGCTTTTCAAGCTCTGTTAATGAGGGGCATTTTGTAGAAACTCAATTTTGCACGCATGATTTAATCAAGGAGAATGACTCGAAGAAGACCTTTGATCATCATTCCAGCAATTCTAGATCAAAGTAGAAGAAGACCTTTGATCGTCATTCCAACAACTCTAGATCAAAGTAGAAGAGGACCTTTGATCATCAACCCAGATAACTCCATTTTCAAGATCAATATTGGAAAGTTTCCTAGTCACCCCAATTGTTAAGAATTTTTTCCAAAATCATCAATTACCAGCTAAGTCCGGTATTTTCATTTTTTGTCAAAAGATAAGGCACTAGTTCTATGTTCCAAAGTTTTAGATTCAAGGGCTAGATAATCTTTGAAAATTCAACCTCAATTAAATCATGGTCGTTAAAATCAATGTCTTTGTTTTACATTGACATTCTCTTTTCAAGTTTTGTCAATGAGGGGCATTCTATAAACACTCAATTTTACACTCATAATTTAATCAAGGAGAATTACTTGAATGACCATCTATGTACCTCAAAAATCATGATTGCATTACATACGTTAATTTGTTCTTGCACTACATGCATCAATTAGTCCTTGCATTACATTCATTAATTCATTCATTGCATATTATAAAAATGATCTTAAGATTCTAACCATTGCAACGGTGTTTTCGGTTTTCAAATCGAACCATTGGATCGAAAGATATCACATGATCAAGTTTGCACGGTCAACATGCATCGTGTCTAGGTAAGGTCGACCATACATGATCAATTTAAATTAATTCTGATTGGTTAAGCCGTTAAAATTAATTAAATAATTTTGTGATTGGTTGAAAATTATTGTTTAAAATAGGATTGCATGCATAGGAATAAAAGGGATGATTGGATAACAATAAAATTGTAGATAATCTGAACTTTATCAAGATTTATTTTAGGGTATTTATCTACAAGATAATTGTTCTTAAATAGCCTGAATTATCTAGAAAAGAGGTGAAAAATCATAATAATAAAAACTAAATATATAAAAATACATGACTAAATTGTTCTCTTCATTGATTGAATAAAAGAAATTAAAAAAAAAAAATCAATTCATTTGGCCAGCATGCACTTTGAGTTTTTTTTTTTTTTTTTTTTTTCAAACATAAACTTGACATTGCCAAATGATATGTTAGGGGAAAAAAAAGGTCAAAGAAGTAGACATCAGAACCTTAGATTAGTACCAAATGATATGTTAGGAGGAAAAAAACCTAGAGAAAAAGAAGAAGAAGAAAGCAGAAATCCAAGCTTTGGCAATATGGTGGACGAAGTGGAAATTAATTCTTACCATTTGAAATCTCTTCTTAAAGACTTGTCTAAGTTGTTTGTACTTTCTAGAACTTCCAGAGTGAAAGAGTTTCATTTATGAGACTTGCAAATGACAAATAGAGCTTTGAAAAGTAATATTAAGGGAAAATGGCTCAATGCACGTGGGAGTAGGTGGGAGTGGAGCTTCCTAGAAGTTTCATGAATTATGATTATAATTATCCAAATTCCCAAAATATTCATTTATTGAAAAATTTTTCTTAAAAAAAATTCATTTATTTACATAATAACTTAAATATGAATTTTTAAAAAATAAACAATCTAAACCCCTTTATTAAGATTTTCTTTTTAAATCACTATATTAATAGCAATTAGTAAACGTATTATTTTATTTAATTATTTATTGGATTTTTTATTAATTACTATTGTATAAGTAATGACTTGTTATAAATCTTGGATGTGATATTGATATTAAGGCTTAATATTAAATGAGTTGTAATATTAGAATTTAGTAACATTTTTTTGAATTGATAATATTATGTTGTATAAGAATATATATATATATATATATATTTTTTTTAAGAACCCCGAAACATCTTGAAATGGTACGCTGAAATAGACCAGTACCGAAATATTTCGTTCTGTTAGACAAACCGAAATGGGTTCCGAAACGGTATTCATAACATTGTTTATTAATTATTAGTACTTGTTTTAATGTTTCAATCACATCTTATTGGATGCTATAAACTATTGTTGAATGATGTGATATGTAATTAGCCACCAAATTCAACCTAGCCTCTAAAATAGATCAAGGATTCTAGATCAATTCCTTCCCATGTATTTATCTTCCTAGAATGTAACTAGGATTCAAAGCCATGTACTTTTGTCTTAGATTTTATTTAGAACCAAAGCATGTAATATTTAGTTATTTCACAAAGTGAGACACCATTGTGAAGTGGTGTGTATGTGCGAGTGAAACCACTCAATTATTCTCCCTTGGAAATTGATTGAGAGACCACACTTCTTGGGCGTAAAGTGGAATTGGAGTAAAGATTAAAAGTGTTCTCAAGTACTTATAATCTTTTGTTTTGAATTTCACCGCACCAAGGTACGCTATCTTGTTCTTAAATTCTGAAATTTATATAATGCGAGTTATCAATCATGAATGAAATAGATCCATATTTGTTGCTTCCGCTATGTGTTTTGTATGAGATACAAAACCAGATTTACCAACAGTCTGTTCAGAAAATATTCAAGCCACTAGAAACACAACAGATAGTCACCATTTTGAGCGCACCGCTTCACGCCCTTCCTTCTGAAATGAGGATTGGGGGTTTCGATTTGCGACTTGGTCAATACTGTGCTCTTTAGGGAATATGACTTAACTTAATGGATCACAGGAGGAAGGTTTAGGAGCAGCCACCCAGTTTTGGTCCAATAACTAATTTGGGCCCTTTGTAGAGAGCCTTGTTTATCTAAATTATAGGTTTGATGTTAAGGTATGGGAATGAGAAGATTTTAGACACCCAACCCTGCCTGTCCCTTGAGCCAACCTCCACTCATTGTATTACATAACCTAATTCTACTAATAGACTATCCTAAACACACACACACACACTAGTTCTAAACATCAAAGCATATTATCCACATCCTACCCATCACATATAACATACATACCATATCCATTCATCTAATTCATTCACATTGCATTCATCATGCTATCATCACATGTCATATCTCATATCATTGCATCATGTTATAGGCAGCAAGTATGGAACAAATTAACATAGGCAACAAGCATCACATGCATCTCATTCATCGCCTACATCCTATTTCAATCGTAGCAATCATGTTCATCACTCTTTCAACAAGCAAATCATGCTAGTTATGTTCGTTCATACTCGTATGCATGTACTCACATTACTGTAACATCACAATACCACATACTCAGAGGCATGGTCATGTTCATCATCTTATTTAAACACATTTAAACGCTAATTATTACTACAATTCTTCTTGTGAACTTGAAGTAACTAAGAGATCGGACTAATGATCAGTGTCTCAACTTGTAGCGAAAAATAATTGTGAAGACAAAGTTTGTGAAAGCAGTTGTAGTAGGAAGCTAGGAGCTTAGATACAAGTTAGTTTAATGTATTAGAGGGCTTATAAGTCTTGAGTTTAATGTATTAGAGGGCTTATAAGTCTTGATCTTATTGCAACCAATTCATAATGGATTTGATGAGACTAGGCTAGGCCTAGAAGTGTTTTTCCTTGCTGGGTTTTCACATGTGAATAATTTGTCGTCCCTTGTGTGGTTTTTGTTGCGATTTATTTTACTATCTATTCATGTTATTGAATATGACTACTACTTGGAACTAACTTGCAAAATAGTAAAATTAGTAGCAAGTTGTGCTGGGGCTTTGAACATAATTAACATGTTCTAATAGCATGTAACACTTACAAATATAAATTATTTTAAGAAATTAAAAAAGTCACTTTAACCAAAAATAATAAAAACATATTGTGACTTTTGGAGAACAACTCTTTACATATTCATCTGATAACGAATTGAACCCTTAAAATTTTAGATTAATTTCGAAAATTAACCCACTAGTTACATATTAACTATTTTAAAGGCTAGTAACACTTACCAAGGAACATTATTTGAGAAAGAAAAAGAAAATTTTACTTGAACATATAATCTATTGGAAACTATAAAAAGTCACAAATTTTAAGAAGATCTCTATTTTTTTTTAGAGAACTAAAAAAAGGGGGTTTTTATGGTCATATTACACCCTCGGGCAGGGAGCCAATGGCCTCGATCGAGGTAGCCCGATCTCGGGGGCCCAAGAAGATCTCTATTTAAATAACACTTTTCTAGGGGAAATTTTGAACCATATTATTCTTGCTAATTTATACTCACATTCATTAGTTTGGTAATTTTTAATCTTCAGAAATTTTTTGCATGATTGGTAGAAATTTTAGTAATTCTATAATTAGGATGTTGACTGGAAAAAAAAAAAAAATTGTTGTTGATAATAGATGTTGCAAATGATTCATTATTTAGATGATTTTTTATTATTATTATAGTTAACAACTAATTACATAATACCTTATTTGGAAGCTTCTAATGGTAACCAAAGGACATTATTTTAAGAAGGGAAATGTCATTTTAGTCTCTATATTTTGGTCACAGTCAATGTGGTCCCTACGTTTTGGTAGTAGTCAATTTGGTTCCTGTTATTTTTAATTTGGAGTAAATTTGATTCCTACCATTAACTCTCTAATGGAGAATGCCTATGTGGAAAATGGTATGCATTGTTGCCAAACTTAAAACTTATGTGACACTACAAAATAATAATCAATATATATATATATATAACCGAAGTTCTGACCTCTCTACAATTTTCACATCAGCATTACTAAATAAATATTATAATTAATTAATAAATATTATATTATGATGTTATAGCTGACTAAATTCTCTAAAGAAAAAAAAAAAAGAAGAAGAATTTATACCCGACTCCTCCTCTTCTCCCTGGCTCCATCTCCACTCTCCAATCTTACCAATTCAGCCAATCTCTAGCAACCTCTTATTTTATCTCTGACTTATAATCCTACGTTTAGGTAGAGAAGAACAAAACCCTAAGAGTTTCTTAGAGAGCAATGTTATTTCAAGGCTGAAGGTAATAAAAAATTTCATCGTGATTTGATGGCAGGGTTGTTGCACATGATTATGGCCCAGTGGTGTGAGCCAAGTTTCTTAGAGAGCAACGTTATTCCAAGGCTTTTGTGTGTGTTAGCTTTTGTTGGGTATGAAAGGAGTTTGGGCAGAGTTTTATTTTTTATTTTTGATGGGTTTTCCAAGCTCTTGCATAATGGAGTTTATAAAAATTGTGTTTTATTTTTTTTCTTCTCAAAAGGCAAACACAAAAGATCAGAGAGGGACTATCGGGAAAAAAAAAAAAGTGTGAGCTTCCCAAATCCCCTACCATCAACCTTCAATTCCTTCGTAAGATTCCAATTGATTATTAATTTTTCCACTCCTACTTTGGTTTTGATTTTCGGTTTTTGAATTTCTTAATTAGTTTATTTTTATGACTATCCAATTCTTGATTCTAGAGTGTAAGAAGAGAAAATCTCATCTATTCATTAAAAAAAAAAAGAAAAAAAAAGAAAGAGAAGAAGATAAAATCCAAGTTGTTCATATTGCAGGACCACCTTATTTGATTTGATTTTGAAGATGAAATCCACTTTATGGTTTCTTCATTCTATAACATATAATTGTTAATATATATTTTAGCTATATGGTGTTATTTACAAATTCAATTTATTTGATTGTATTAAAATGAATCAAGATTAAATCATATATGTTCATCAAAGAAATTAAATCATATATCATACTTAACTCTTTTTCCGTGTATTGCATGAGTTAACAACTAATTATTATCATATTAATATTCTAAAAATATCACGTCAGCATCTAAATAAAAATAAAAATTCATCAATTTTAAAGAAATAATAATTATTAAAAAAAAACAAAAAAACAAAAGAAATGAATTCAAATCTGGGATAAGTACATGAGCACGGAAAAATCAAACCCAGAAACCCGCCAGAAAACAAAAATACTCAATCTCCACCAGCGATAACTTCATTCTCTTACACTCTCAAGCTCAATTATTTCTCTTTCTACTGTCTCTTCTTCGAAGCGTGACTGTCCAACTAGAAATCCAAATAGTTTGTTTTGGGAAATTTTAATACCATATAGCTTTTTGCCTTGGTTAAGCGTTCATTCAATTTATTTCTAACCTCCCAAGTCATACATCACAACAGGATTGAATTATTTATTTTATTAGCTTCAAAATAAAACGTCACATTATAATATGGAACAGCCAAATTTTCCTTATATGGTCTCTTCACCAAAGACAAAGGTTATAAAAGTAACTCTAAAATATAACTAAAATCACATATGTTATCTTTTAATTAACGAATACTAAAGATTATTTGAATTCCATATATGATTATAAAATATAAAAAAGGAATTCCATATTCATAATTCTAAAACTCAAAATTCACATGACACTTATTTGAAAATGAAATAAAATAATTTATTTTTAATGTTTATAATCATTCAATTGTATTTAAGAAATTGTATTTAAGGCATAATCATTTCAATCTAATTATTGTTCTGAATTTAACTTGAAAACAAGAAAATCCCTAAAGTGGTAGAAAGTCAATGGCTAAGAAATTTATGAGAAATCTATTGACGGTAGTGATAGATTTAATAATCCTTATACTTGTTGAAGTGCAAGCCATTGATACAATCTCTACCTCGTTTCATAACTCTTTATCTTCAATCACGCCCTCTTATCCTTTCAAACTTGATAATAATCAAAGAACATTTTCTATTTACCTTGAAGAAAAGATTGAAGGATGCATTGAAGAAAAAAATCCCGAGATGCTAATGATGTTTGCAATATGTATTGTTAGAAGTTTTAAAAATTGCAGGCGTACGGGGCTTCCAGACCCAATGTTTCGCAATGCATTATCAGCTGAAGCGATCGATATGTCGCCTAAAATTTAAGGGGCACAGCAGGTTTGCACTTGGAGATTGTTTACTTAAATGGTACTACGAACATTTCAAAAACAATTGAGTTGCAGTTTATGTACAAACTCTAGGATCAAGCACCAAATTTTCAGTAGGTAAATCATTTGTAACTCTCTCTCTCTCTCTCTCTCTCTCTCTCTCCAAGAATATACATAATTCATGAATAATGTAGTGTAAATTGTAAGTAATTAATAACTTTTCATGGATCAAAATCACTTAGACTTTCTGTTTTTGTTTTGCTGAATGGATGAAAATCACTTTGATTAACACACTTACACACATCCCAACACATGGGTCTAAGATTATTCCATTGCCGCATGGTATGAGAAGATTTTCACCTGGCTTTATAGACTAGGAACGAAATTTAACCTATATACGAAAGTGTCACCCATAACAAAAGTGTTTCCATTTTGTTTCTCATTTTATAATTCTCTTTCAAAAATAAATGAATTTCATTATTCTTAAAATAGACTTTGTTGAAAAAAGTATTTCTCATTTCCATATTCCTACTAAGGATATTAATTGGCAAAAATTATGAAAATTGTCATTTTTACAAATTTCATGAGCTAAAAATTTTGATTTAGTTCTTTTTTTAATAAAAATTTCACTTAATTTAATATTTTAAATGTACTAAATTGAGATAAAGTGACTCAATGAATTGATTGTGGATGTTGCAAGATACTTTGTATGTAAAACTTTTTTGCTTTGGGATTTTTGAATCATTTCCAAGATAGTTTGTGTAATTTTGTAAAGTTAGTTCATTTGTAGTTATGGAAAAATGCAAATTATTTGTTATCAGCATTTATACTTATGAGCCCCTTAACAATTTTCTCCTAAGTGTTTGTATGTTGTGCCTCGTGGAGAATTAAGACTTACTAGAAATTATGATGGACGTTGATCATAGTACTATAACATTATTTATTTTTATTTTGATGACTAATGAACAATAATATGAGAACTCCATATTCCAATTATGATAGGCGAGCTTATTCAACCTCAACCCAACTTGAATATGTGGGCATATATAAACTTTAATTTATTTTTCGATTTAATATATAACGATTGTATCAATTATAAGTATAGTGAAAATTTTCTTAATACGCAAGATTAGTTGATGAATGTGACTATTCAATAGGCATTCCAATTCATATAAAAACATAATAATTTTCTTATATTTTAGGATAAAAATGCATTGTTAGTACTTTAATAATAGCCTTTAAAAGTGGCCACTTTTAGTTTCTAACAACTTAAGGTGATCACTTTTAGGTAGTGTTTAGTATGGAGTAATATTTAAGGATTCTTGAGAATGTTGAAAGATTTCTACATTTAGTTGCAAATCACATAAGAGAATCAGATATTAGGAGTATTTGGATTCCCACTCAACCCCCTTCTTGTAGAAACGTAAATTCTCTTTGAAACAAGTGGCATCCAGATTTCCAAGTTTAAAAAATTACGTTCGTTATAAATTGACAATTTTATCATTTTTCACTTATTATTTAACCAATGGAGATAAAACATAAAACATATTATCAATATCTATTCCTTTGTTTTTTTAATCTCTTCTCACTACAGCAACATAAATGCTAAAATAAAATAAAATATTTATGCCTCTTATTTGGGATTGGTTATATGCTAAACTAAATAAAATATTAATTTTTATTAAAAAAACATGATGTTGTGATTTTCATAAAGAACATAATTTAATTTTAAAAAATGTATAATACATGTCATTTTGAAATGTTAGACTATAGTTTTAATGAATTTCTCATAATTTATAGTTTATATATATTTTGTTTGTTATTATTTATTTAGAGGAATATTTAAAAAAAATTAATATTGGGTTTACAAATCTAAGGATTGTATGGGGAAAATAAATAATTCTTTTAATATTCTTAAAAATAAACCAAACATAAAAATAGTTACATTCTAAGGCATCTAGATTGTAAGACATCACATTCCAAGGAATCTGGATGTTAGGGCTAATGTGAATTCCCCGTACCAAATGCCACCTTAGTTCTTAACAAACTAAGTAATCTCTTTAATTTAATGTGTCTAATAAATTGATGATGTGTTAGTTTTTAGTTTGTCTACATCATCAATAAGGAACTAAAAGTGATTACTTTAATCTTAAAAAATTGAAATCACTTATGAGCTAAAGCTTAGGGACCATTTATATTTTCTTATATTTTATTTTATTTTATTTTATTTTTTGTGTGTGTATTAGACCTTATTTTTATATGACCAACCACCTACTTGTTTTACAAGCATATTCTTCAACGTTCTTCCTTATTCACTTTAATTATCGAGTTGTGTTTCATATTTCTAGTGTGAATCACAAGATTGGTGCAAGACTTAGAGTTGCTATATGGATACTTTCAAGGTTTGCTTGTTTTAAATTGTGTTGCTTTGAGTATTGTAATATTATCATATAGAGATATTGTATTACTCGAATTGTACTTTTTGAAGAGGCTTTTTTTTTTTTTTTTTGGTTATTGCTACTCAAATGATCCAATGCAAAAATTCCACCTTAAAGGGGCTGCTTTATTTGGAAGAGAGAAAGATGATATAGTATAGATAAATGCACATAATATATGCTTAGAATACTTAACATTTAATGCATTGTATGACAATTTGGAATTATTTATGTGACTCTATAGCCTAGGTTGTAACTATATATGTCACTATGACATTACTTGCAACTATTTTATGAGACATTTGTATAACATGCACTAGAGGATCACAAAAAATTAAACCACAAAAAATACTTTGAATTTTGAAATGATTACCAACAAATAAACAAAGGTAAAGATAACCAAATATGGTATGATCTATCAACAATAAAAAATTTTAAAAATTGTTGAATAGCATATTCGAGGCACCAATAACGGCCATAACGTGAAAAATAGACATGTAAACAAAACACCCACATAATAAAATGTATGAAATTATATACCCACATAGTTAGGATTTTAGGTGTTGACTAATTCATTGGAAAATTACTTTGTAATTGTTGGCTTTTGATGTTGTAATGTATAAAAAGTGAAAGCTCGAATTTGTGTAAAAACACAAGAGTTTGTTCAGACTCCCAAATTAAAATTACGGCTAGATTACTTTTACTCTAACTTAAACTAAGTGTGAAATAAGAGTAAATGAACGCAAACAACCGATAACATTACCCTAAGCCATATTCATCCATTATCAACGATATAAAGTAAAGCTAAAGAGTAGGGAAGAGAGATGCAAACACAAGATAACATCGAGATGTGTTTTTAAAGAGGAAACTGAAGAACTTGGCGAAAAACCTCTCTACCATCCTCCAAGCGGTAATCGATCCACTAGAGAATAAATTGGAGTACACGAATAACAAAAGACCCTCCAAGCCTAATCTACCCAATAAGCTGATAATATTTAAAGACTGTAAATAATTAGGCTTTTAGGATAATTATATTCAAAATAATTATTTTAAAAAACCTAATTATCACTTTGGAATGAGGTTTATCATGAAAATAACTCTAAAATTCGTCCAGATACAGTTTTAGACTTGGAAAACACTTCAAAAACGTGCTAATTAAGTAGAAGATTTCAGATTCACATTCCAAGGAACTTTTGCTATAATAGAACTCCAAATTTAGACTAGGCTATTTCTGGAAAAGTTGTAGAGAATCGAATTTTCCTTCAGCTGTCAAAATTTCAGCTCAATCCAAATTTTGAGTAAAAAGATAAGATCAAAATGTTGAAACTTGTTCTAATCTGAAAAATCAGCTTACTCTTATCCGAATCTCTTTTTTTTTTTTTTTGTTAGGATTTTCCCCCATACGTTTTTTGCTTAGTTTTTAAAGCTGATTAGACTTAATTTTTAAGCAAACCTAGCTTATTTTCTAAGCAACTAACACCTCTATAAATAGGGGAGGCCTTCCAACATTCAGGACCCTTTCTTCTGATCCTTCTTCTTCTGACTTCTCTCTCCCTTACGTTAAAAAAGTTCTAGAAGCCCTACTTTAGGAACTTCTTTTTTGTTAAGAGGCTTCACTTAAATCCTTAAAAAAAAAAAAAAAAAAAAAAAAAAATTGTTTCTCGTTGAGGAACTCTTTCATTGAGAATTAAGTTCATGCAGGTATAACTCAAACTTTGTTTCCATAACATGCTTTCATAAATGTTTAGTTTCCATGGACATGATGTTTCTTTTGTGTTTAAATAATCATGTTTCTCATATGTTATCACATGTTCTCTTTTGATTTCAAAAGTTTTCACATGATTAATTGATGAACATGTCTAGATCTAGGGTTGAATCTTGCCTAAGAATTTTAGATCTGCATTTTTCCAAATAAAAATCTGCCTTGTTTTTAATACAAAATCTGATCTGCATTTTTTCAAATAAAAATCTTCTCTGTTTTTAATAAAAAAATCTGATTTGCATTTTTTTAAAATAAAAATCTGACTTTTTTTTTTTAATCAAAATCAGATCTGCATCTTTCAATAAAAAAATTTGTGCTTTCAAAATAAAAATCTGTTTTTTTTTTTTTTTTTTCACATTTAAATAATCCCAATCAGATCTGAATTTCTAATTTAAATCCATTCTTTTCTTTTATGGAAACTTAAGATTAAATTTTTCATTAACTATTCTCATAAAAAATTTTCACACAAAATAAAATGGTAAATCTAAGGTTCTTGACTAAAAGTTTAACCCTAGATCTAGGATTTGACATAGCATCTATTGCATAACATTTCATACTTTCAAAAGGGTATATAATGGTCATTTAGACTCTATAAGACTAGACTCCGTCTAGGCAGAATGAGTGCCTCACACCTTCTTATTCCGTAATCTAGCCCCCAAACTTAGGCTTTTGGATAGTAAGCTAGTGTTTTATCTTTTGTTTTGGTAGATTGTAACTAGAACCAAAAGCATTGTAATATTACTCTACCAAGATTATAGATTGTATTTAGGACCAAAGCCCTATAATGATTATTTGATCAAGATGGTATTTACATAATTAATGAAATTGGATGTATTTGATGTAAATTTTATATTTATGTTTTTCTTATTTTTTGTAACAAAAAATAAGTGGTGACCCCACACAATTACCCAAAAGAGAGGTGCCCTAAGCACCTGAATCTTTTTTGAGAGCACCCCTCAAGAAGTGCGGTCTCTCACAATGGCCACTTATTATTTATAAAATAAATAAGAATAAATAAAATACAATTCACATGTCCAAGAATACCTCAAATTCACTGATTGATTACATAAATACAATTTGGTAGAAGAACTTTACAAGGCCTTCGTCCTAAATACAACCTATTTAAAAATTACAAAGCTTTGATCCAAGTTACAATTTACCGAAACAAAAGATAAAACACTAGTCTATTATCCAAAAACCTAAATTCGGGGGCTAGGTTACGAAATGGGAAGATGTTAGGTATCCATTTCGCCCATACAGAATCTGGTTTTCTAGACTCTAAATGACCATTAAATACCAATATTCAAAGTATGAAACGTTATGCAACAGATGCTATGTCAAATCTTAGATCTAAGGTTAAACTTTTATTCAAGAACCTTAGATCTGCCATTTTATTTTGTATGAAAAGATTTGAAGAGAATAGTTGATGAAAAATTTAATCTTGAGTTTCCATAAAATAAAAGAATGGATTTAAAATAAAAATTCAGACCTGATTGGGATTTTTTAAATGCGGAAAAAAAAAAGATTTTTATTTTGAAAACACAAATTTTTTATTGAAAGATGCAGATCTGATTTTGATTAAAAAATAGTCAAATTTTTATTTTAAAAAAATGCAGATCAGATTTTTTTTATTAAAAACAGAGCAGATTTTTATTTGGAAAAAATGCAGATCAGATTTTTTTTTTTTTTTTTTTTAAAAACAGAACAAATTTTTATTTGAAAATATGCAGATCATATATTTTATTAAAAACATGGCAGATTTTTAATTGAGAAAAATGCAGATAAGATTTTTTATTAAAAACATGGCAGATTTTTATTTGGAAAACTTCAGATCAGATTTTATCATTAAAAACATGGCAGATTTTTATTTGGAAAAATTCAGATAAGATTTTATTATTAAAAACATGGCAGATTTTTATTTGGAAAAATTCAGATAAGATTTTATTATTAAAAACATGGCAGATTTTTATTTGGAAAATTCAGATCAGATTTTTTTTTTTTTTAAAAACAGAGCAGATTTTTATTTGGAAAATTCGGATCAGATTTTTTATTAAAAACAGAGCAGGTTTTTATTTGGAAAAATGCAGATCAGATTTTTTTATTAAAAACAGAGCATATTTTTATTTGGAAAAATGCAGATCCGATTTTTTATTAAAAACAGAGCAGATTTTTATTTGGAAAAAGGAAGATCTTGTTTTACTTTGAAAAAGAAACAAAGAGAAAAAAAAAAATCAAATCTAACTCTTAATAAAATAAAATAAAAACTTACAAATTTTATTTTATTTATTTTTAAACAGAAAGAAAAATTGCAGATCTAAAACTCTAAGGCAAGATTCAACCCTAGATATAGACATGTTCATCAATTAATCATGTGAAAACTTTTGAAAGCAACAGACATGCGATAACATATGAAAAACATGATATTTAAACACAAAAGAAAACATCATGTCCATGGAAACTAAAACATATATGAAAGCATGTTATTAAAACAAAGTTAGAGTTATACCTGCATGAACTTAATCCTCAAGGAAAGAATTCCTCAAAGAGAAACAATTTTTTTTTAAGGATTTAAGTGAAGCCTCTTAACCAAAAAAAAAAAAAAAGTTCCTAAAGAAGGGCTTCCAAAATTTCTTTAATGCAAGCGGAGAGTTAAGTCAGAAAAATGGGTCAGAAAAAGAAGGGTTAGAAAAAAGGGTCCAAAAAAAGGGTCGAAATAAAGGGTGCTAAATGTTGGGAGGCCTCCCCTATTTATAGAGGTGTTAGTTGCTAAGAAAATAAGCTAGGTTTGCTTAAAAATTAAGTCCAATCAGCTTAAAAAATAAGCAAAAACGTATGGGGAAATCCTAAAAAAAAAAGGGAGATTTGGATAAGAGTAAGCTGATTTTTTAGACTAGAACAAGTTTTAGTATTTTGATAATATCATTTTACTCAAAATTTGGATTAAAGCTAAATTTTTTACATCTGAAGGGAAATTCAATTCTCTACAACTTTCCTAGAAATAGCTTAGTCCGATTTTTGAGTTCTACCATGCCAAAAGTGCCTTGGAACATGAATCTGAAATCTGCTACTTGATTAGCACGTTTTTGTAGTGTTTTCCAACTCTAAAACTGTATCTGGACGAATTTTAGAGATATTTTCATGATAAACCTCATCCCAAAGTGATAATTAGGATTTTTAAAATAATTATTTTGAATCTAATTATCCCAAAAGCCTAAATATCTACCGTCTTTAAATATTATCAGCTTATTTGTTTTAATCCCATGCAACAAATCTCACTTTTAAGAAAAATACTCAACCAATCACATAAATTCATTTAATTAATTTTAATCATTAACCAATCAAAATTAATTTCAATTAATCACACGTGATCGGCCACACCCCATACAATGCATGCAGACTGTGAAAACTTGATCTCGTGATATCTTTTAATCTGACGGTCCAATTTGGGAATCTTACATGTTGCCGTGACTGTTAGAATCTCGAGATCATTTTTATGATATGCAATGAATGAATTAATGCATATAATGAAACTATGATTTTTCGGGTATATGAATGGTCATTCTAGCCATCTCCCAAGATTAAATTATGGGTCCAAAATTGAGTGTCTATACTACACCACACTTAATCCAAAATTTTGCTGGATTTCAATCAAAAAAATAAGGCAAAAAGTTGCCGGAGTTTTGTCATAGAAATCTAGTAGGAATTCCAATGCATTAGCAAAACATTGATGAAGGCCACACACTTTTTCAAAATCAAACCTTAAAGCCCAAAGTCTTTAAATCCTTGAAAGCTATAGCCAATAGCTTGATTTTATCTACTAATGACCAAAGTTTAAAAGTTTTCCAAAACAAAGGACCGTCTCACGACAACCGTTGTAGGGTGCTGTGGACTAATGGAGTTGTCACCTAGATTAAGTCTAGGAACCATATTAGGCCCTTTAGGCCAATCACTTATACACATGAATCCATGTACCAAATTATGAGTCCAGAGTTTGGGTACGGGTTGGGAAGGTGTTAGGCACCCAAGACCACTCGACTTGTGGGCTGACCTCCATTATACGTTGCTAGGCCATATTTAATTAAAGAGTTCATTAAGAGAGCCATAATCCTTAACCTAAACATACATCATGCACTTAAGGAAAATAACACACACAACATGTTAAAGATCACATCACAACATAAAAGGAAATAAATAAAACATAAACATGGCGAAAATACTAAAGCAAACATGGAAAATAATTAAACATAAATAATTAACCTAATCATAGTCAAACAGAATCAAATAACATGTTAAAAAGCTATTAAAATAATAAAAAACAAAGTTTTGCCCTAATCTGAGTTCAGGTTGCGTACGCATGGTTAAACCATGTGCACGCATACTCAAAAATGCATACGCATCCTTTAGCACAAATTTGAAAAATTACATTTTTAGAGATTTAATCAAATAAAGATATAATATGTGAGATTAAACAAGCATGTTATAAACCCTAAAAAACAAACTAACATAAAACAAAAACACAAAGCATCAACATAAACAAATAAACATGAAACAAAATAAACAATTAAACTAAACTACATTAAATCATATCAAACCAAACTAGGAATTGAAATAATAAGAAAAGAACAAAAAAGGACAAGTTATAAACCACCTAAAATCATATTAACAAATGTCAAACAAAATTAAAAACATCAAACAAATCAAATATAACAAATGGAGAAACAATATCAAGAAAATCATGTGAATCATGTTAAGCAAAGTGGGAAACCACGGAAAGAAGCTCACCTTGCTTTAGAATCACAAATTTGAAGTTGTTTAACCAACCCCTCAGTGCCTACAACACAAAGATTAGATTGAGGACAAGAATAATCAAAAGAACACAACAATAGTTAATAATCACAACTCAAGAACAAGAGATTTGAAAAAGGTTTTAAGAAATCAATTTTGGAAAATAGTTTCTGCCTTAAAACAAACTAAAGAGAGGTTTCTAATTTTTAAAAAACATGCTAAGGGGTCGTGTGTGTGTGTGTGTGTATGTGCGTGTGTGTGTGTGTGTGTTTGTGTGTGTGTCTCTGTGTGTGTGTGTGTGTGTGTTAGAAAAGAGGATTAGGGTTTTAGAGAAGATGGAGGCCAAAAAATCACTCTTTCTAGCTAGGATTTTGATTGGGGACATAAGAAGAGTATTTAATAGTTAAAATTAGGATTTTTAGGGCTTTTATTTTTCTTTGGACGTTGCAAGGGTCTATGGGCCAGCCTACATCAAAGCATGATATTTTGAGCCCTTAAAATGAAGTTTTAAAACCCAGAATATCGAATTGCCCAATTGGCCCAACTTCAAACAGTCATAACTCACTCAATATAAGTCCAAATTAAGCAAAATTTGTGTTCAAATTGAAGCTTAGGGTGTCTAATTTCCAATGAAACAAACCTCACTAAAAAATTATTTGTGAATCGAAAGTTATGATCAAAATAGTGATCAAGCTCATTTTTTTAGTATCGATTTCAAAGCGATTTGAACACTTTTGAGTTGTGATTACTTCCAAACTATTGTGAACTATTTGATTGCCCTTGGTTGACATATGTCAATCTCATCATTGGTGCTGGGGACCAAAATTTATTAACGGGTATAAAATGTGGTGTCTACATGTGCCTAACACCTTCCCCACACATAACTAGATTTTCGAATCCAATAATCAAGATTTTTTATTATCTATTTAGATTAGAAAAAATCAACAATTTTTTCCTAACTTAGGATAGGTAATAAAATCAAAATAGAGTTTGGTGACCAATCACTCATAGAAAAACCCAATGATTGGTGGCAAGTGACGACACCAAAACGATAATTAAAATGGCTCACTTTCATAATTCACACCCATCATGCACATCTTTTAGGGGCAAAGGGGGAGGGGGGACATTCATGTCTTTCCCCTGCTCTTTTTAGGAATGCACCCATCTGTGGGCGTAAGCACCCATGGTGTGTGGTGTCATCCTCGTGGTTGGGTGAGTATGCCTCGGCCTAGGGTGGACCATGGTGGAGAAATGGAGTCGCCACCTAAATTAGGTCTAAGAGCCATAAATCTAGCACCCTTCGTGAAAGGACTGGCCTTTTACCAGAGCATGTGTTCGAAATTTAGGTATGGGGATGGGAAGTTGTTAAGCACCCAACCCCACCCAACCTGTGGGTCGACTTCCACTTATTGTGTTCCAAGTTTTAATCTCATTAAAGGCAAGTTTAATACATTATTCTAACTCACACACACTCTAGCATGCATCTAAGACACATAACATGGCATCAATCATCTCAAACCTAACATTCATCCATCATAGCATTGAATAAGAATATCCAAGGGCAGAAATAGCACATTGCAGAATCAACCAAAACATGTTAAAGCATCTAAACATCATAGACATAGCATTCAACCAAACATGTTCATATTATTTAGACATATCAAGCTCATATTCCAACCAAAGCATGTTCATGTGAGTGCATGACTTACCTTACTACATCACAACACTATAGACACCTCATTTTGTACCTAGTTAATAAAATTTAGTCCATGGTCCTAATAATGAGCATGACATGTCTATAAAAGGCAATTCAAGTTATTTTGATAGTTTGGAAGTAATCACAACTCAAAAGTTCTCAAGTCGCTTTGAAAACGATGCTAAAAAATGAATTTTACTCATTGTTTTGACCAAAAATCCACAAATAATTTTTGAGTGAAGTTTGTTTTATTGAAAATTTGACATCCTAGGCTTTAATTTGAATATAAAACTAATTTGGATTTATATTGAGTGAGTTATGAATGGTTGAAATCGGGCCATTAAAACTGTCATGAATTTGCGTACACATAAATCAAGGGTGCTTGCACACCCTCGAAAGATGCGTACACAGGCCAATTTTCTGCGCAGTGGAACTTCATTTGTAAGAGCCCAAAACATCATTTTTTGATGTGGGCTAGCCCCTAGACCCTTGGGAACATCCAAAGACCATTCAAAAGCCCTAAAAACCCTAATTTTAACTTTTAAATACTCATCTTATGTCTCAAATCAAAAGGCTAGCTAGAAAAAGTGCCTCTTTGCTTTCAAAACCTTATTTTCTCTCTCAAAAACCCTAGGGCAGCAGCTACCACGTTTTTTACAAGGATTCAAAACCTTTTTCTCACACAAAAAAAAAGGCAGAAATTTATTCTTAATGGGATTTCTCAAAACCTTTTCAAAACCTTTTATTTTTGAGTTATGATTACTAATGGACTATCAATATATTTGATTCCCTTGATTATCATTCGATCTTGTTGTGTAGGCACTGAGGGGCCAGTTGAATATCAACCAAGTTGTGTTTCATAAGCAAATATCAGCCAAGTTGTGTTTCATAAGCAATGTGAGTCTCTCTTCATGGCTCTTCCCTAATTTGGGCTTTTATAACTTGTGCTCTTGTTGTTATTAATTTATTTACATGTTATATATGCTTAGAAATATGTTCTTCTTTGTTTGATTTTTTTTTTTTTTTTTGGTTGTTGTTGTTGTGTCTTACCATGTTTTGAATAAAGGGTTGAATTAAATATTAGAAGCACGCTAGGTTTTGTTTGATTGTTTTAGTTATGCTTTAAAATTTTGTTTCTGGGCATGTATGCGTGCGTATGCTTTATGTATGCGTTTACATACTCAAGGCATACATACACATACTCGTGCCCAAAAACCTAGATTGAGGGTTCTTTCAATTTTGTTTGTTTTGCTTTGTTTTAATTCTCTATTTAGGTCTTGTTAAGTCTAGTTTTCACATGTTTAGATCTAGAGTTGGTAGAATAACATGTTTCACATGCTTGGGATGATAGATTGATGATTAGGGTTTATGTTTTGATGAATCACATGAACATTCGTGAAAACTACATGCATTGATGCATATGTGCTAAGGTGCGATGATGCAGTTAGGTAAGTGAGGTAACTCATGAATAATTACATGAACATGCATTTGATTGTTGAACATGATGAATATGCTTGATTAATTCCCTTAGATTGGTGAATTATTTTGTGATGTGCTTACTCTCCTTGGATATATATTACTAGAGGAATGGTAGGATTTTATGCTACAGATGAGTGTGGGACATATGCCATGTTTGGATGTTAGATTCATATTAGTGTATGTGAGTTTAGAATAACATATTAGAAGACCTTTAGATGGATCAGGATTTGGAACACAATAACTGGAGGCTAACCTTCGGGTCAAGTGGGGTTAGATGCCTAACACCTTCCCATCCCCATACCTAAACTCTAAACATGTGCTCTAGTAAAGATCAGTCAAAGGTGCCATATTTATGCTTCCTAGACCTAATGTAGGTGGCGACTCCATTTTCTTCTCCGCCACGGTCTACTCAGCTGAGGCGTACTCCCCCTGTTGTGCCCATAAGCACCTATGCATCAATGCATGTTCATGATATCCAAGTAAATCAAAACCCTTATAAACATAAAGGCATGAAACAAAGCAAAGCGAAACAAAACAAGGTGACACATATGTATACAAATGTGAAAACTAGGTTAAATAGAGGCTAAACATGTAGATAAAACAAAGGAAAAACAAACAGAAAGTGATTCAGGTTTCTGGGTAAGAGTATGTGTGTGCATACATAGGGCATGCGTACAAAGCCTAGTTGTATGCGTATGCATAATACAAGTATGCGTACGCATGCAAGTAGCATGCACACGCATACATGCCCTAAAAACCCTAACCTAGAAACTACAAAACAAAAACACTAAAACAAAGAAACTAGCACCCTATAGCACTGCATTTTGTACCCCTTATGACTCACACCCTCGTTCCCCAATAATGTTGAAATTCTAAAGCCCAAGGTTGGTTTAGGGTTTAATTAGATTGAAAATGACTTGAGGAAAGTAATTTTGGAAAATATAACTCTTCTATAAATAAAAGAAATCTATTTTTGAAAAATTAAGCCCAAGAAACTCTAGGAAATATGTATGCATACGTACGTATGTGCATGCATGTCCCCAAGCTACGTATGCAGGTCATATGCATGCGTACGCAAACACAAGCCTGTACATACATGCTAGGGTTCTAGAAACTATGAAAGACAAGTTTTTCAGCATTAAGTGTGAGGTTTGGAACGAATCCCACATCATCTGGGAGCCGTTCCAAACCCCCATTTTTTAACTATATAAAGTCATACATAGTAGCTTTTCAAAAAACAGATAAAATCCTAAGGGAAAATGTAAGATTCACTAGAAATAGTGAATCGAAGAGGGAGTTTTTCACAAAACATTCACAAGTCAATAGTTTTTTTGATTGAGGCCTTTTTTGGCCTTGATTTTGGAGTTTTAAGATTACTTACCACTACCTTGTTTGTTTATGATAAATTTGATGAAGGGAAACTGTCAAATTCAAGCTAAAAAGCATTTGTTTTTGAGGTATAAGGTCTAAACCTTCTTTTTTCTTTTCTTAGCCTTTTCTTGTTTTAATTCTAGTTTTGTTTGTGTTTTTCTTGATTAGTCATGCTATAATATGTCTGCTTATTTTAGGTTTTCGTTATCTTTTGATATGTCTGCTCTGTTTTGCTGTTCTTGCTTTTCTAGGTTAGGGTTTTAAGGCATGTATGCATACGCATACAACTAGGCTGCATACGCAAGCCCTATGTACACGTACGCATACTCGTGCCCAAAAACCCTAACTTAACCCTTTTTCTTTTGTTTTTTCATTTCTCTCATTTAATATGCTTCTGTCTTGATCCAATCTTATGCTTATGAGTCTCTGCTTCTCTGTTTGTTTGGTGTTTGGTGTTTGGTGTTTGTTCTTCACATGCTAGATTTGGGTTCTTTTAATGTTTTTCTTTGTTTTGCCATAACACGCATTCATATGACCATGCATCAATGCATAGGTGCTATGGTGGAGTGAGGTAAGTCATGCATCCACATGAACATACATTTGGTTGTGGATATGTGTGAACATGTTGTTTTGATCTTACCATGCCTATGTTTCCGCCTTAATTTGATATATATTTGTTTGCTGCTTTGGATGAAGTAGTATGAGATGTGTGATAGATGTATACTAGGATGTGACATGCTATGCCATGATAGATGCATGCTAGGGTTTAGGATGAAATGCCATGTTATATTCCCAAATGTATGATAGTGTGTGCATGAGTATAGAATGACAATGTTAAGATGCCTTTAATGAGATTAAGACATAAGACACAATGAGTGGAAGTCGACCCACGGATCAAGCGGTTTTAGGTACCTAACACCTTCCCAAGTCATACCTAAACTCTGAACCCATACTCTAGTAGTAAGATTAGTCCTTCCACGAAAGGGTACTATATATATGGTTCCTAGACCTAAAATAGGTGGCAACTCCAATATCTTTTCTCTGCCCTAGTCCACTGGACCGAGGCATACTCCTCTCCCAAAAAGCGTTGTGCCCACACAGCCTAACATTCTCATAATTAAAAACACAAAGAAAACCTAAGCTTAAACAAACATATTAGGACACATAGACTCAAATAAAAACATATATGAACAAAGAAAATCAAAGGAAAGCATAGAGCCAAAAGTTAGAAACTTTACCTCAACACTAGAACTCTAGAGCTTGATTTCAATCGTTCCTCTTAGTCAATCTATTCACAACCATATCAAAGATGAGTTAGTAAACTTAGAACTCAAAGATCAAGACCAGAGTCTCAATCAAACAAAATTTGACTTGAGGAAGTTTTGTGAAAAACTCCCTCTTTGATTCACTATTTTCTAATGAATCTTATGTGTTTTACCACCAGAATTCGCCCTTCTTGAAAATGTACCATTTATGACTTTATATAGTAAAAAAATAGGGGTTTAAGACGACTCCCAAACGATGTGGTATTCATTCCAAACTAAGTTTTAATGTAGAAAACCTTTCCTTTCATAGTTTCTAGAACCCTAGCATGCGCACACAGAGCTTGAGCATGGGTGCGCATACGTGTGTGTGTGTGTGTGCACGTGCGCATGATTAGGTTAGTCTAATAGAGGATTCCTTAATAGAATTTTAGTATGGAACACAATGAGTAAAGGCCGGCCCACTGGCCAAGCGGGATTAGGTGCCAAACAACTTCTCATCCCTAGTACCTTAACTCTGGATTTAGAATATGGATATACAAGGCCTTCTACAAGGGGCCTAAAGTTGGCTCCTAAACTTAAACTAGATGGTGACTCCCAAACCCCCTGCATTCAATCCATTCGACTAAGGTGTACTCCCTAGTACATGCAACTTGTAAAGTACATGGAGGACCCAAGACTGGGCGATGAGCCCACAAGGACGAAACATGCAATTATCTCCTAAAAAAGCACCAAAAAAAAAAAGCAAAATAATAATAATAATAATTGTTGTCTCATATAATTTAAACAATTTAATTTTAATTTTTTAAAATCTTATATACATACTTAAATATTACATATTACCTATGAAATTAAAATCTGAAAAATTAAAATTATAGAAAAATATTAACTGATTAAAGAAAAAAAAAACATTCTAAATTATAATTAAGAAGTTGAAAGTGTTGATGTTTAATAATAAATAGTAATTACATCTTTAAAAAAAATTAGTAAAACATGGAACTAAAAATATAGCTTTAAAAAAAAAAAATTATTGTCATAAATATTAACATACCATGACACAATAAACAATTATATTGTTGCTAAAAGCATTAATGTTTGGTGAAGTTGCAGTATTTTTTTAATGTATTATATACAACAAAAAAAAAAAAAATGTTTCACGTATAGTTAACTAGTTATAGAAATATATATTTTTTAGAGTATTTTGTTTTGTCTGGTAAACTTTATTCTATAATATTTTTTTAATGTATTATATACAAAAAAAAAAAAAAAAATGTTTCACGTATAGTTATCTAGTTATAGAAATATATATTTTTTAGAGTATTTTGTTTTGTATGGTAAACTTGATTCTATATATATATATATATACTTGTAGCAAAATTGGCACTTCTCCTTGCACAAAGTGCTTGGGGTCTAGAGGGGAAAAATGGTTCGAGTTGCGGGGTCAACATTAATTGTCTTAAAAAGAAAAAAATAGAATATAGGCTTTACAAATTGATGTTTAACTTTTAAATAAAAAAATTAAAAATTTATTTAGTATATTATTAAAGTGACATCAATCACATTAATTGTCATAACATCATACTTTGCAACAAATAATTCTTAAGTACTCCCACGGCACAAAGAATGATGTTGTTAGGAATATGAAATAATTATTGTAATCCATAGTTAGTTAGTTAGTTGAGATTATGATAAGTTAGTTAAGATTTGAGCACATGTAGCTCATTTAACACAAAACTTAATTCATAGAGCACTTGTTGAATTAACTAGCTAATTGCCTAATTATCTTGAGCCATGTGGGCCAATGACATTAGAGCTAGTCTCCTATAAATACATGATTATAATTCAACATTAAATATGAATGGAAGAATAAACCATTGCTTAGTACATTAGTGCATTTCTCTCTCTCTTAATCTTTCTCTCAATATTTCTCTATGGAAAGTGACTACCTCGAATTAAGTCAATTCCCGTACAATTTCTATCCATCTTCATTAGGAACCACCGGTCTCCTAACATTTGGTATCAAAACCATCGATCTTGATACAGATGAATGTGACCGAAGAGAATTTTGGAAAGAATTATGGCAAATGGTGAACAAAGTTTCAGAGGATCTCAAGGTTTTGTGCGAATCTCACAATGCTGTTTTAGAGAAGGTCAAGATCTTGGCTGAATCTAACAAGGCCATGAATGAAGAGCTCTCAAGATAGCAAGAGGGTCTTGAGAATATGACGGAAAAGGAGTTACAACTTCTTGAAGGAACAAGTGACAAGTTTCAGGTTGTTGAATCAACAAAAGCTACCATTACTGATAGTGAAGATGCAAATGACAATGAAAATGTGGCTAATCTTAAAGAATTTCTTAATTTAAAGGAATTAGTGAGTTTTAATGGTCCATGCAAGGGTCCTATTGCAGTTCAAGTTCAGGGTTTAGGTTCACGGCACATTACAAACCCCAGCAGTTCCCAATGACTTCAAAGGCGCAAATGGTTGGGTCACTTTTCAACATATCGAACCTTTAGCCATGCCAGCTGGAGAGAAAAAGAATGTGCACCATCTTTGAGTTCTACGGAAGAGGCAAATATGAGCATTGCAATCGTGCACTTCATCAATTCTCTACACCATGACATTTACCTTATAGAGGATAAGGCACAATTGAACTTGGACATTCTTGTCAAAGTGGGGGCATATGCTCATGAACCGGCAAATTATCTAGCTTGCTTTAGTGATCATACGTGCTTTTGGCTAGTTTTGAAAACGCTAGAATGTTCTAATAAGAAACCAAAGAAACTATTCTATGGTGTGGCTGCCAATGAGTTCAATTGGTCATGGGTTTGGACCGCTTAGTGGGATCACATGAAATCACTTAATGTGCCCATTGAAGGTGTAGGTGATATTGGGCAAGGATCTCATGGTAAGGTTACCATCTTGCCAACATTGGTGATTAACAATCAAGAAAAACAAAAGGAGCTTACATGTTGGTGCAAACATTACATTGAAGTCCTTGACCTTAATGTGGATGAGAAGCTTTTAAACCGTATTTTTAGCGCATTTGGTGTCATCCATATTAACCATGATGCTTTTAGGGAACCTAATGCAGCTATGAAGGTAATGTATGGCCTATATCTTTGTAACCGTCAATTTACGGTGTCTTGTGCCTACAAAATGTCATTGGAGTATTGGTTCTATGGTAGGTCACCTCTCATGAATGTGTCATTTCAAGCAACACCTTGTGGGTAAGGTGTTTTCGAGGGGGGGGGGGGTGTTAGGAATATGAAATAATTGTTGTATTCCCTAGTTAGTTAGTTAATTGAGATTAGGATGAGTTAGTTAGGATTTGAGCACATGTAGCTCATTTAACACATGGCTTAATTCATAGAGCACATGTTAAATTAACTAGCTAATTATCTTGAACCATGTGGGCCAATGACATTAGAGCTAGTCTCCTATAAATACATGATTATAATTCAACATTAAATATGAATGGGAGAATAAACCAATTGCTTAGTACATTAGTGCATTTCTCTCTCTCTTAATCTCTCTCTTTCTTAATCTCTCTCTCAATATTTTTCTATGGAGGGTGACTACCTCGAATTAAGTCAATTCCCCTACAATTCCTATCCATCTTCATTAGGAACCACCGAGCTCCTAACAAATGTTCTTTCCCCTCACATTCATGGTAAGGTCCACTAATTAAATTCATGGTAGGGTTTAATATGAATGCGAGAAGATAGAGTACTATTTTACTATACTCTAAGAGTACCTAAAAATTTTCCATTTACAACCATGCAAAACTATTACAAGTGACCAATTAGAACAAACCTACCAAATAATGGTTAGAAACTTTAAAGCAACTTAAGTATAGAAGACTCAACTGAAATCTTGAATATATATATATATATATAAGACATGAAAATTTTATTTTAATTGTTATTAATTAAGAGTTATTGGTGAATTCGGATTGAAACTTTATTCATCCATCCTTATGTAAGGACATAATTCAGGATGTTCATACATCAGAAATGAATTTCAGCTTGTGAATATAGAGTGGGGAAAGCTAAAGCTTAGGTCTCATACATGCATGGGAAACTTAGTTTAGGCCCCTTTTGACCTTAAGGCCTAAAGGTTAAGGACCGAAACCGAACTCTTGGTTCACTCTTGATTGTGTTGGCCAATTCAATAGTAGGAACTGTCTCTTGAGATGGTTGAGAAATTGGAATATGTTGGGCATCCACTTCAAAATTCATTCTTTCATTGTCATCACCATCCATACAATTTACGTCCTCCGCTCCATAGAAGATTTTTAAAATATGAACTATCCTTCTCCATTTTGATCCTTCTGAATCTAAGGGCATAAAGATTTTTTTCCTCTCCTTATGGATGAACATACACATGGATATGATGACAGCTATTAATGAACTAATCCCTGCAATGAGGGAAAGGGCCCTAAAGCTAGCAAGGTTAAGATTGTTATTATTAGAAGAACCCTGGGTGCTGGAGTAGTTTAGACAATTGTTATGTTCTCCTAGCCATTTATTTTCAATGTCATTCATTTTCTTTCCCTTGGTTACATTTAAGACTGCTCTAGCTTGAAACATCAACTACTAAAGGGATCCTCTTAGGAAGACCTATAAGTTATTTATTTATTTTTTTTTTTTTTTTTGAGAAACCAGCCAAGAAGTAGGACCGTTATTTTATTGCTAGGAAATCCAAAACATACACCTTGTAAATGTCAGGAGGAACAGACTCCTTCCAGACTAAAATAGGAAAAGAAAGTCTCGCTCTCCGGGCTAGAGCATGTGCCAAAGCATTGCCTTGCTATCGTGTATGAGAGAAAGAGAAATACTGAAAAGAACCAACTAAAGACATTATGTCCTTTATTATGTGACCCACATCTGGGTGACGAAAACATTGATTTTTGATTGCCGAAATCGAGGTTTTTGAATCACCTTCCAAAATTGAACCATGAAGATTGAGTTCTTGGAGAAAGTGGATTGCCCTTTGAGCTGTAATAGTTTCCAATGCCAATACTGATGATGGACTAGGAATTATCTCGGATAAGGCTGCTATGAATGTACCAGAGGAATTTTGGACCACAACACCAATGCCCGTTGCTCCCAAATCTTTAGAAATGGCACCATCAAAATTTCTTTTCACGATACCAGGATCAAATGGTTTCCAAATGCTTTTTTTCGGCAACTTCTTGTTGATAGGTTTGCTTCGAGTTTGCTGGAATTCCGTGAGGTATTATTGAGCTTGGTCCGCAATCTTCTCCAGAGGAATTACTGCCTCTTTGACTCTTAACTTGTTTCAACGATTCCAGATAGACCAACAGTAGGTGATAAAGTGTTCAGCTCCTTTTTTGTTCTGTAGCGCCAACCTAAAAAGATCAAAGAAAGAAAAAAATTGATTTGTCGCATTACGCAACTCATCAAAGTTAGTTCCCCAGACCACTCATATGTTTTCACAACCCCACAAGGCATGAACCACTGTCTTAGGCTCCTTCTTACAACTGAGGAAAACATTTGATTGAACTACTTTCCTCCTTGCCAAATTTTTTAGAGTAGGGAGGCATTCAGTGCAAGCAGGCCAAGCAAAAGTCTTGACTTTATTTGGCACATTTAATCTCCAGAGGGCTATCCAGAATTTTTTGACTTCTCCATTATCTGAAACCGAAGCTGCCTCACTCATTTCCATAGCACATAGCAACTGATACCCCGATTTGACTTAATACATCCCATCCTTAGACTTTGGCCAAATTAGAATGTCTTCTTGAGGGGTAAAACAGATAGGGATCGACCTGATTCTCTGAGCTTCAAAGGGCATAAAACAAGTATCTAATAACATCCCATTCCACCATCATGTGTTGTCATCTATGAGATCAACTACCACCGTATCAACATTTAAGGAAGAAGCTGAGGAAATAATCCTACCAAAGCCTTCCCCTGGCAACCAACAATCTTGGTACACTTTGACACTTTGACCATTCCCTATTCTCCACCTAGCACCATTAGCAATCACTTTCCGGGCACTAAGGATACTGCGCCATGCTTAAGAACCTAACTTAACTTGGGCAAAAAATATGTCACCTGATGGGAAATACTTAGCTTTGAAGACTCGGTAGAAAAGGGAATTTTTGTCATGAATTAACCTCCAAACTTGTTTTGCTAACATGATTTCATTAAATTTTCGAAGTTCTTTGAACCCCATCCCACCTTCATTCTTTGGTAAACATAGAGTCTCCCACTTCTTCCAATGAATCTTCCTCCTATCACCTCGTTGTCTCCAAAAGAAAATTTTTAATCATACCTCAATATCGTGACAAAGGCTCGTGGGTAATTTAAAGCAACTCATTGCAAAGGTTGGAATGGCTTGCACAATAGCTTTCAACAAAACCTCCCTCCCAGCTTGTGACAATAATTTTTCTTTCCAACCTTAAAGCTTACTCCAAATCTATTCCTTTATATAAATAACGCTCTCCTTTTTATTCCTCCCCACCACTGCTGGAAGGCCTAAATATTTCTCGTACTTCTTTATTTCTGGAACTCCTAGGAAATTTTTCAAAGCAACTTTCGTACTATCTGGGACTAACTTGCCAAAGAACAGATTGGTTTTTACTCCATTTACTTTCTACCCCGAAGCTTATTCATAGAGAGTCAATGCCGATTGTAAAGCTTGCACATCACCCATCTTGGCTCTACAAAAAATCACATTGTCATCAGCGAAGAATAGATGGGAGATTTGTGGGCCATTCTTACAAAGGGAGAAGCCTTTAAGATCTCCTAAAGCAACACTACTTTTATTCAAAACCATTTAGCCCTTCAGAACAGAGAAGAAAGAGGTAGGGAGATAATGGATCTCCTTGACAGATCCCTCTAGTTGGCTTAATAAAACCTCGAGGTGTACCATTTATTAGGATGGAATAGGAGACTATTCTAACCATTTCCATCACCAACCTTACCTAATTTTCATGGAAGCCCATTTTCGACATCAACTTCTCTAAAAAGATCCACTCCACCGTGTCATAGGCCTTACTTATATCCAACTTTAGTGCCATATATCCTTCCTTGCCTTTTTTTTTTTTTTTTTTTTGTCTTCATGTGATGAAGAGTCTCAAAAGCTACTAGAGTGTTGTCTGAGATTGCTTTATCTAGTTGGAAAGACTCTGTGATTCTGAAATAACATGAGGTAAGAGACTTTTCAACCGATTAGCTAGCACTTTCGAGATTAATTTATAGAGAATATTACAGAGTGCAATAGGTCTAAACTCAAAAACTCTCTCAGGGCTCTTTGATTTAGGAATAAGAGTGATAAAAGTTTGATTGAGACTAGCTGGGATAATACCTGAATTTAAGCAAGAAAGCACTACACAGGAAACATCCTCACCAATGGAGTCCCAATAGTGTTGAAAGAAAATAGGGGGCATGCCTTCCAGACCCGAGGCCTTCAATGGAGCCATACTTTTCAAAGCCACATCAACTTCTTGCCTCAAAAAATTTTTCAGCAACTCAAAGTTCATAGAATCAAAAACTACCCGTGGGATAGTAGCAAGAACGTCCTCAAGATGAGATGGATTGGACGTCGAAAAAAGCCCCCTGAAATAATCAAAAACAAATCTGCCACATGGTCATCTCCTTCACACCATTCACCACTTTCATTCCTCAATCTTTTTATACAATTTCACCCAAACCTTTGAGAGGCCCTACTGTGAAAATACCCCATATTTTGATCCCCTCCTTCAACCAATGCAGCTTAGAACACTGCTGCCAGAGTTTTTCTTCACTAAGAAGCAAATCCTTAATTCAGCCTTAAGGGAGTGCAAACGATCAACACCGATGCCCCTTATAGCTTCCTTTTCAGCTTCCTTCACCTGTCTCTTTTTATCAATAATGTTACAAGTAATATTTCCAAATGACCCTCTACACCACTCACGTAGTTTTTCTTGGCAAGTTCTTAAATTTGCTTGAACTACAGCCATGGGATTGGGTGAAAAAATGGAGTTCACCCAGGCTGCCTCCACCGTAGTGTGACAAGCTGCTTCCTTCAACCACACCTATTCGAACCTCAATGGCCTTTGATTTCTTATAAGTATTCCATCTAACTGAATAAGAAGAGGCTTGTGATCAGAGAAAATAGCATCCAGATGTGTGATTGACGATCCTGGAAAGAGAGAAAAACATTCCATATTTGCCACAACCCTGTCCAAACGTTCCCACACTGTGATACCTCCTGTTAGTTTTTTACACCAAGTGAATTTCATACCTCTGTAACCTAAATCACAAGGCAGCAAGGTCCAAAGCCTCCCTAAAATCTTTCATTTGATTTTCCGATCTTGCTCTACCACCCAACTTCTCATGGGATTTTGCTATTCATTAAAATCGCCGACGCATAACCAAGGTAGGGAAGAGCTGCAACTGAGGTTTTTAAGCATGTTCCAAGACTCTTGGTGTCTANTCTTCAACCACACCTATTCGAACCTCAATGGCCTTTGATTTCTTATAAGTATTCCATCTAACTGAATAAGAAGAGGCTTGTGATCAGAGAAAATAGCATCCAGATGTGTGATGACGATCCTGGAAAGAGAGAAAAACATTCCATATTTGCCACAACCCTGTCCAAACGTTCCCACACTGTGATACCTCCTGTTAGTTTTTTACACCAAGTGAATTTCATACCTCTGTAACCTAAATCACAAGGCAGCAAGCGTCCAAAGCCTCCCTAAAATCTTTCATTTGATTTTCCGATCTTGCTCTACCACCAACTTCTCATGGGATTTTGCTATTCATTAAAATCGCCGACGCATAACCAAGGTAGGGAAGAGCTGCAACTGAGGTTTTTTAGCATGTTCCAAGACTCTTGGTGTCTATGTGTTTCAGGGCACCCATAGAAACCTGAAATCTCCATGAATTTTCCTTACCTGCATTTATCACACATCGATGTAATTTAATGAGGAAGATACCACAAAAACATCAAAATTAGACTTCCACAAAAGTGCAAACCACCCCCTGATTAACCTTTGATACAACAAATTTATGATCAAGTTCAAAATTCTTCAATAGTGACTTTAGCCTTGCTTCATCCAGCCATGTTTCGGCAATGAACACGACTGCAAGATCTTGGTATGTACTTGTTTTTGAGGCTTGATTTAATGGACAATCTTAGAAAATATTTTAGAACAAGTTTAACATGTAGAAAATGATCGTATCCATTTGAAATTGATTAATTTCATGGTAAGTATTAACATCGCATAATTAAAAAATTTAAGTGAAATGACAATTTGTACTTTGTTAAATCAAGAAATAAAATTTTAATCGTGAAATAGACTCCCTCCACTCTCTATTTCGAGTGAAATACAGAGGATCATGTTATATGTACAGGAGGTGCAGAGTCACTACATTGTGGTTATACCTTTTGTTTAGAATTTAAACATTGAAATTAGAAGATGTAGTTACGGTGTGAAAAAACCATGGTTGAGAAGGAAAACCACAAGCCTGTACCAATCTGTTCAGAAGGAGTCCCACAAAATTCCCTATTTATTCGGTGTTCAAGAAACCATACCACAAACCCAATGAAAACAAAGTAGAAACTAGTTGTCAGCCAAAGGTTTGTAGTCAAAGGCTTCAAGAACACCCATGCGTTTTTCTTTTGGCTGTCTTTGTTTGGCACAACCATTGATACACTGGATTTTGTGTACGATAATGTAAAATCAACATGTAAAGACCTTTTTGCTTCAATAGTTACATCTCTCATCACAGCATTGTAATTCTACATATCATATTGTAGGGACTAGTTTTGAGCACTTCTACTGTTGAATGAGTGGACTCAAGCCCAGCTAGCCCAATACAATGAATTTGTAGAGAGTGGGTTCAAGAGCTAGGCCCTAACAAGCAGACAACGCCCCATGCAGTGTTTTCCACCACCGAACGCCTGCGAACCGAAACCATCCTTAAGAATCTGTCCTCGGCCCAGTCCGAGGAGCTTCTTAGCCGTCCCATTTCCATGGGGATCCCCCCTCAATCTGTTTCTCCTCCTTTATAAAGTCCTCCTACAACGATCCCTTTCCTCTACTTGTTGATCATTCATGCCTTCCCCTAACAACCCGTCCCATCAGCCACCTTATCAGAACTCCCAGTGAGTTGCAGCAACCGAGAAAACACTGCTCAGGGGTCATTTCCTATTAATGCTACCTAAACATCAATCGTGCGCATTTAATGTGAAGGTGACAATTCAATCCTGGCTTTGCTGCTCGGCCTCCTACAGTCTTGGCTGGCCGAGGGTAGAGTCGTCCTCGGCAAGGCTCCTGGGCAATTTAGGTTTTCACGCTTCATCCCCGGGCATTTCCTCCCCCTCGGCATTGGCCTTGGGTCAAGTACAAAGTGGACCGGGGTTGCCAAATTCTCAAGCCCCACACATATCATAATCTATATATATATATATATATATATTAATAGGTAAAATTTAGAAAAAATCCAATTAGATTTTAATTGGATTTTCAATTTTGTGCCATGTGTCCCATTTATTTTTTAATTTTTTGCCGAGTAAATTATTGAGTGTAAAAATCGAAAAGTTCAAATCCAATTAGATTCTAAATTGGACTTCAGTTGAAGTCTAATTTTCCGATATGTGTCCATCTAAATTTTTATTTTTGTGGCAAGTGAATTATTGGGTGCAAAAATCAAAGAGTTTAAAACCAATTAAATTCTAAATCATATATATATATATATGAGAAACCATCACATATTTTAAACTTTTATGGTTTAAAAAAAGTGTAAGCTAATACAATGCATAATTTGAATCTCTTCTAAAAAAAGTATAATTTGAACCATATAATTATAATTTTTTTTAATTATAACCATGCATATGCATGGGATTATACACTAATTATATATAAGTGACATAAGAGTCCAAATTAAATTCTAAGTGCACTCCAAGTTCAAATTAAAATCAACATGTAAAGGCCTTTTTGCTTCAATAGTTACATCTCCCACCATAGCATCGTAGTTATGCATATCATATCATAATCTATCTATATATATACATATATATATATATATATATATGTGTGTGTGTGTGTGTGTGTGTGTGTATTAATAGGTAAAACTTAGAGAAAATCCAATTAGATTTTAATTGAATTTTTAATTTTGCGCCATGTGTCTTGTTTAATTTTTAATTTTTTGCCAAGTAAATTATTGAGGGTAAAAATCAAAGAGTCCAAATCCAATTAGATTCTAAATTGGATTTCAATTAAAATGTAATTTCCCACTATGTGTCCATCTAAGTGTTTTTTTTTTTTTTTTTTTGGTAGCAAGTGAAATATTGGGTGCAAAAATCGAAGAGTCTAAAACCAATTAAATTCTAAAATCATATATATATAATGAGAAATCATTACATATTTAAATTTTATGATTTAAAAAAGTATAAGCTAATACCATTATAATTTGAACCTTTCTAAATAAAATAAAATAAAATA